>NC_086446.1:205935347-206110347 GCF_028390025.1 Pseudophryne corroboree | reverse complement strand
TTTTTTTTTTTCTATCTTCTTGATACTACTAGTAGCTTACTTTAGGAGTCTGCAGTGCTGAGCTGACAGTGTCCAGCAGGTCCGTCATTATATAATATATACCTGTCCGGCTGCAGTAGTGATATATATATATATATTTTATATCATTATCATCCAGTCTATATTAGCAGCAGACGCAGTACGGTAGTCCACGGCTGTAGCTACCTCTGTGTCGGCAGTTGCTCGTCCATCCATAAGTATACTAGTATCCATCCATCTCCATTGTTTACCTGAGGTGCCTTTTAGTTGTGCCTATTAAAATATGGAGAACAAAAATGTTGAGGTTCCAAAAATAGGGAAAGATCAAGATCGACTTCCACCTCGTGCTGAAGCTGCTGCCACTAGTCATGGCCGAGACGATGAAATGCCAGCAACGTCGTCTGCCAAGGCCGATGCCCAATGTCATAGTACAGAGCATGTAAAATCCAAAACACCAAATATCAGTAAAAAAAGGACTCAAAAATCTAAAATAAAATTCTCGGAGGAGAAGCGTAAACTTGCCAATATGCCATTTACCACACGGAGTGGCAAGGAACGGCTGAGGCCCTGGCCTATGTTCATGGCTAGTGGTTCAGCTTCACATAAGGATGGAAGCACTCAGCCTCTCGCTAGAAAAATGAAAAGACTCAAGCTGGCAAAAGCACAGCAAAGAACTGTGCGTTCTTCGAAATCACAAATCCACAAGGAGAGTCCAATTGTGTCGTTTGCGATGCCTGACCTTCCCAACACTGGACGTGAAGAGCATGCGCCTTCCACCATTTGCACGCCCCCTGCAAGTGCTGGAAGGAGCACCCGCAGTCCAGTTCCTGATAGTCAGATTGAAGATGTCAGTGTTGAAGTACACCAGGATGAGGAGGATATGGGTGTTGCTGGCGCTGGGGAGGAAATTGACCAGGAGGATTCTGATGGTGAGGTGGTTTGTTTAAGTCAGGCACCCGGGGAGACACCTGTTGTCCTTGGGAGGAATAGGGCCATTGACATGCCTGGTGAAAATACCAATAAAATCAACTCTTCGGTGTGGAAGTATTTCAACAGAAATGCGGACAACATTTGTCAAGCCGTGTGTTGCCTTTGTCAAGCTGTAATAAGTAGGGGTAAGGACGTTAACCACCTCGGAACATCCTCCCTTATACGTCACCTGCAGCGCATTCATCATAAGTCAGTGACAAGTTCAAAAACTTTGGGCGACAGCGGAAGCAGTCCACTGACCAGTAAATCCCTTCCTCTTGTAACCAAGCTCACGCAAACCACCCCACCAACTCCCTCAGTGTCAATTTCCTCCTTCCCCAGGAATGCCAATAGTCCTGCAGGCCATGTCACTGGCAATTATGACGAGTCCTCTCCTGCCTGGGATTCCTCCGATGCATCCTTGCGTGTAACGCCTACTGCTGCTGGCGCTGCTGTTGTTGCTGCTGGGGGTCGATGGTCATCCCAGAGGGGAAGTCGTACTCGTAAGACCACTTTTACTACTTCCACCAAGCAATTGACTGTCCAACAGTCCTTTGCGAGGAAGATGAAATATCACAGCAGTCATCCTGCTGCAAAGCGGATAACTGAGGCCTTGGCATCCTGGGTGGTGAGAAACGTGGTTCCGGTATCCATCATTACTGCAGAGGCAACTAGAGACTTGTTGGAGGTACTGTGTCCCCGGTACCAAATACCATCTAGGTTCCATTTCTCTAGGCAGGCGATACCGAAAATGTACACAGACCTCAGAAAAAGACTCACCAGTGTCCTAAAAAATGCAGTTGTACCCAATGTCCACTTAACCACGGACATGTGGACAAGTGGAGCAGGGCAGGCTCAGGACTATATGACTGTGACAGCCCACTGGGTAGATGTATGGACTCCCGCCGCAAGAACAGTAGCGGCGGCACCAGTAGCAGCATCTCGCAAACGCCAACTCTTTCCTAGGCAGGCTACGCTTTGTATCACCGCTTTCCAGAATACGCACACAGCTAAAAACCTCTTACGGCAACTGAGGAAGATCATCGCAGAATGGCTTACCCCAATTGGACTCTCCTGTGGATTTGTGACATCGGACAACGCCAGCAATATTGTGTGTGCATTAAATCTGGGCAAATTCCAGCACGTCCCATGTTTTGCACATACCTTGAATTTGGTTGTGCAGAATTATTTAAAAAACGACAGGGGCGTGCAAGAGATGCTGTCGGTGGCCAGAAGAATTGCGGGACACTTTCGGCGTACAGGCACCACGTACAGAAGACTGGAGCACCACCAAAAATGCCTGAACCTGCCCTGCCATCAACTGAAGCAAGAAGTGGTAACGAGGTGGAATTCAACCCTCTATATGCTTCAGAGGTTGGAGGAGCAGCAAAAGGCCATTCAAGCCTATACAACTGAGCACGATATAGGAGGTGGAATGCACCTGTCTCAAGCGCAGTGGAGAATGATTTCAACATTGTGCAAGGTTCTGCAACCTTTTGAACTTGCCACACGTGAAGTCAGTTCAGACACTGCCAGCCTGAGTCAGGTCATTCCCCTCATCAGGCTTTTGCAGAAGAAGCTGGAGACATTGAAGGAGGAGCTAACACAGAGCGATTCCGCTAGGCATGTGGGACTTGTGGATGGAGCCCTTAATTCGCTTAACAAGGATTCACGGGTGGTCAATCTGTTGAAATCAGAGCACTACATTTTGGCCACCGTGCTCGATCCTAGATTTAAAACCTACCTTGGATCTCTCTTTCCGGCAGACACAAGTCTGCTGGGGTTCAAAGAACTGCTGGTGACAAAATTGTCAAGTCAAGCGGAACGCGACCTGTCAACATCTCCTCCTTCACATTCTCCCGCAACTGGGGGTGCGAGGAAAAGGCTCAGAATTCCGAGCCCACCCGCTGGCGGTGATGCAGGGCAGTCTGGAGCGACTGCTGATGCTGACATCTGGTCCGGACTGAAGGACCTGACAACGATTACGGACATGTCGTCTACTGTCACTGCATATGATTCTCTCCCCATTGAAAGAATGGTGGAGGATTATATGAGTGACCGCATCCAAGTAGGCACGTCAGACAGTCCGTACTTATACTGGCAGGAAAAAGAGGCAATTTGGAGGCCCTTGCACAAACTGGCTTTATTCTACCTAAGTTGCCCTCCCACAAGTGTGTACTCCGAAAGAGTGTTTAGTGCCGCCGCTCACCTTGTCAGCAATCGGCGTACGAGGTTACATCCAGAAAATGTGGAGAAGATGATGTTCATTAAAATGAATTATAATCAATTCCTCCGTGGAGACATTGACCAGCAGCAATTGCCTCCACAAAGTACACAGGGAGCTGAGATGGTGGATTCCAGTGGGGACGAATTGATAATCTGTGAGGAGGGGGATGTACACGGTGATATATCGGAGGATGATGATGAGGTGGACATCTTGCCTCTGTAGAGCCAGTTTGTGCAAGGAGAGATTAATTGCTTCTTTTTTGGTGGGGGTCCAAACCAACCCGTCATTTCAGTCACAGTCGTGTGGCAGACCCTGTCACTGAAATGATGGGTTGGTTAAAGTGTGCATGTCCTGTTTATACAACATAAGGGTGGGTGGGAGGGCCCAAGGACAATTCCATCTTGCACCTCTTTTTTCTTTCATTTTTCTTTGCGTCATGTGCTGTTTGGGGGGTGTTTTTTGGAAGGGCCATCCTGCGTGACTCTGCAGTGCCACTCCTAGATGGGCCAGGTGTTTGTGTCGGCCACTAGAGTCGCTTAGCTTACTCACACAGCTACCTCATTGCGCCTCTTTTTTTCTTTGCGCCATGTGCTGTTTGGGGAGTGTTTTTTGGAAGGGCCATCCTGCGTGACACTGCAGTGCCACTCCTAGATGGGCCAGGTGTTTGTGTCGGCCACTAGGGTCGCTTAGCTTACTCACACAGCTACCTCATTGCGCCTCTTTTTTTCTTTGCGTCATGTGCTGTTTGGGGAGTGTTTTTTGGAAGGGCCATCCTGCATGACACTGCAGTGCCACTCCTAGATGGGCCAGGTGTTTGTGTCGGCCACTAGGGTCGCTTAGCTTACTCACACAGCTACCTCATTGCGCCTCTTTTTTTCTTTGCGTCATGTGCTGTTTGGGGAGTGTTTTTTGGAAGGGCCATCCTGCGTGACACTGCAGTGCCACTCCTAGATGGGCCAGGTGTTTGTGTCGGCCACTTGGGTCGCTTAGCTTAGCCATCCAGCGACCTCGGTGCAAATTTTAGGACTAAAAATAATATATTGAGGTGTGAGGTGTTCAGAATAGACTGAAAATGAGTGGAAATTATGGTTATTGAGGTTAATAATACTTTGGGATCAAAATGACCCCCAAATTCTATGATTTAAGCTGTTTTTTAGGGTTTTTTGAAAAAAACACCCGAATCCAAAACACACCCGAATCCGACAAAAAAAATTCGGTGAGGTTTTGCCAAAACGCGTTCGAACCCAAAACACGGCCGCGGAACCGAACCCAAAACCAAAACACAAAACCCGAAAAATTTCCGGTGCTCATCACTATCTTGCAGGACTTGATCAGTATCTTACAGTGTTCATTGCTCTTAAAAGAGCTGTTACACATCACTGAGAGTGATGATAAGTACAATACACATCTGAGACTTCCTGGTGGGCAGTCAATCAAAGGAATTCAATTGTCAAGGTGATGCCTTACTGCACCTGGCCTCAGCCAACTGCTTTATTAACTTGCATGATGTTACAGAACAAATGTGTGGAGATTCCGTCTCAGAGTTGTCAATCCCTTAATATACTTTTTGCATTTATTATATTATACATTCTGTGTACTGCATTGACAATAAATTAAAAACACATTTACGCAGTTAGTTATTATTTTCATGAATGGTAAGGTGGATTTTGTTTTACAACCGAAGAAGGGAACACTGGTTAAAAAAAAAAGCAATAAAATATATTATAAATGCTATAAAATGTACTCAACATATAATTTATAAAAAAATGTCATAAATATATTAGTGATGAGCGGGTTCGGTTTCCGAGAAACCGAACCCCCCCGAACTTCACCCTTTTTAGACGGGTCCGAGCCATACTCGGATTCTCCCGTATGGCTCGGTTAACGCGAGCGCGCCCGAACGTCATCATCCCGCTATCAGATTCTCGCAAGATTCGGATTCTATATAAGCAGCCGCGCGTCGCCGCCATTTTCCACACGTGCATTGAGATTGATAGGGAGAGGACGTGGCTGGCGTCCTCTCCGTTTATATACTAGTTATATACTACACAGTTGATCTGATTGCTTAGCTTATTGTGGGGAGGATTGGGGAGCAGCTGTTGGGAGGAGTACAGTGCAGAGTTTTGCTAATAGTGACCACCAGTTTTTTATCCGTTCTCTGCCTGAAAAAAACGCTCCATACCATATCTGTGCTCAGTGTGCAGTGCTGCATGATATATCTGTGCTGAGTGCTCACACTGCTTAATTGTGGGGACTGGGGAGCAGCTATAGCAGGAGTACAGTGCACAGTTTTGCTGACAGTGACCACCAGTATACGTTTGTCTGCCTGAAAAACACTCCTGTGGTGTCTTTTTTTTTATACTATAAACGCAGTCTGCTGACAGTGTCCACCAGGTCCATTATACTGTATATAGCAGTACGGTAGGCCACTGCTGTACCTACCTCTGTATCGTCACTCGTCGTCCATAAGTATACTATCCATCCATCTACATTGTATACCTGTGGTGTCTTTTTTTTAATATATTATAAACGCAGTCTGCTGACAGTGTCCACCAGGTCCATTTTACTGTATATAGCAGTACGGTAGGCCACTGCTGTACCTACCTCTGTGTCGTCACTCGTCGTCCATAAGTATACTAAGTATCCATCCATCTACATTGTATACCTGTGGTGTCTTTTTTTTTATACTATAAACGCAGTCTGCTGACAGTGTCCACCAGGTCCATTATACTGTATATAGCAGTACGGTAGGCCACTGCTGTACCTACCTCTGTGTCATCACTCGTCGTCCATAAGTATACTAAGTATCCATCCATCTACATTGTATACCTGTGGTGTCTTTTTTTCTTTATACTATAAACGCAGTCTGCTGACAGTGTCCACCAGGTCCATTATACTGTATATAGCAGTACGGTAGGCCACTGCTGTACCTACCTCTGTGTCGTCACTCGTCGTCCATAAGTATACTAGTATCCATCCATCTACATTTTATACCTGTGGTGCCTTTTAGTTGTGCGCATTAAAATATGGAGAACAAAAATGTGGAGGTTAAAAAAATAGTGAAAGATCAAGATCCACTTCCACCTCGTGCTGAAGCTGCTGCCACTAGTCATGGCCGAGACGATGAAATGCCATCAACGTCGTCTGCCAAGGCCGATGCCCAATGTCATAGTACAGAGCATGTAAAATCCAAAACACAAAAGATCAGTAAAATGACCCAAAAATCAAAATTAAAAGCGTCTGAGGAGAAGCGTAAACTTGCCAATATGCTATTTACGACACGGAGTGGCAAGGAACGGCTGAGGCCCTGGCCTATGTTCATGGCTAGTGGTTCAGCTTCACATGAGGATGGAAGCACTCATCCTCTCGCTAGAAAAAAGAAAAGACTTAAGCTGGCAAAAGCACAGCAAAGAACTGTGCGTGTTTCGAAATCACAAATCCCCAAGGAGAGTCCAATTGTGTCGGTTGCGATGCCTGACCTTCCCAACACTGGACGGGAAGAGCTTGCGCCTTCCACCATTTGCACGCCCCCTGCAAGTGCTGGAAGGAGCACCCGCAGTCCAGTTCCTGATAGTCAAATTGAAGATGTCAGTGTTGAAGTACACCAGGATGAGGATATGGGTGTTGCTGGCGCTGGGGAGGAAATTGACAAGGAGGATTCTGATGGTGAGATGGTTTGTTTAAGTCAGGCACCCGGGGAGACGCCTGTTGTCCGTGGGAGGAATATGGCCATTGACATGCCTGGTCAAAATACAAAAAAAATCAGCTCTTCGGTGTGGAATTATTTCAACACAAATGCGGACAACAGGTGTCAAGCCGTGTGTTGCCTTTGTCAAGCTGTAATAAGTAGGGGTAAGGACGTTAACCACCTCGGAACATCCTCCCTTATACGTCACCTGCAGCGCATTCATCATAAGTCAGTGACAAGTTCAAAAACTTTGGGCGACAGCGGAAGCAGTCCACTGACCAGTAAATCCCTTCCTCTTGTAACCAAGCTCCTGCAAACCACACCACCAACTCCCTCAGTGTCAATTTCCTCCTTACCCAGGAAAGCCAATAGTCCTGCAGGCCATGTCACTGGCAAGTCTGACGAGTCCTCTCCTGCCTGGAATTCCTCAGATGCATCCTTGAGTGTAACGCCTACCGCTGCTGGCGCTGCTGTTGTTGCTGCTGGGAGTCGATCGTCATCCCAGAGGGGAATTCGGAAGACCACTTGTACTACTTCCAGTAAGCAATTGACTGTCAAACAGTCCTTTGCGAGGAAGATGAAATATCACAGCAGTCATCCTGCTGCAAAGCGGATAACTGAGGCCTTGGCAGACTGGGCGGTGAGAAACATGGTTCCGGTATCCATCGTTAATTCAGAGCCAACTAGAGACTTGATTGAGGTACTGTGTCCCCGGTACCAAATACCATCTAGGTTCCATTTCTCTAGGCAGGCGATACCGAAAATGTACACAGACCTCAGAAAAAGACTCACCAGTGTCCTAAAAAATGCAGTTGTAGCCAATGTCCACTTAACCACGGACATGTGGACAAGTGGAGCAGGGCAGACTCAGGACTATATGACTGTGAAGCCTACTGGGTAGATGTATTGCCTCCCGCTGCAAGAACAGCAGCGGCGGCACCAGTAGCAGCATCTCACAAACGCCAAATCGTTCCTAGGCAGGCTACGCTTTGTATCACCGCTTTCCAGAATACGCACACAGCTGAAAACCTCTTACGGCAACTGAGGAAGATCATCGCAGAATGGCTTACCCCAATTGGACTCTCCTGGGGATTTGTGACATCGGACAACGCCAGCAATATTGTGCGTGCATTACATCTGGGCAAATTCCAGCACGTCCCATGTTTTGCACATACCTTGAATTTGGTGGTGCAGAATTATTTAAAAAACGACAGGGGCGTGCAAGAGATGCTGTCGGTGGCCCGAAGAATTGTGGGCCACTTTTGGCATTCAGGCACCGCGTACAGAAGACTGGAGCACCACCAAACACACCTGAACCTGTCCTGCCATCATCTGAAGCAGGAGGTTGTAACGAGGTGGAATTCAACCCTCTATATGCTTCAGAGGATGGAGGAGCAGCAAAAGGCCATTCAAGCCTATACATCTGGCCACGATATAGGCAAAGGAGGTGGAATGCACCTGTCTCAGGCGCAGTGGAGAATGATTTCAACGTTGTGCAAGGTTCTGCAACCCTTTGAACTTGCCACATGTGAAGTCAGTTCAGACACTGCCAGCCTGAGTCAGGTCATTCCCCTCATCAGGCTTTTGCTGAAGAAGCTGGAGACATTGAAGGAGGAGCTAAAACAGAGCGATTCCGCTAGGCATGTGGGACTTGTGGATGGAGCCCTTCATTCGCTTAACCAGGATTCACGGGTGGTCAATCTGTTGAAATCAGAGCACTACATTTTGGCCACCGTGCTCGATCCTAGATTTAAAACCTACGTTGTATCTCTCTTTCCGGCAGACACAAGTCTGCAGTGGTTCAAAGACCTGCTGGTGAGAAAATTGTCAAGTCAAGCGGAACGTGACCCATCAACAGCTCCTCCTTCACATTCTCCCGCAACTGGGGGTGCGAGGAAAAGGCTAAGAATTCCGAGCCCACCCGCTGGCGGTGATGCAGGGCAGTCTGGAGCGAGTGCTGACATCTGGTCCGGACTGAAGGACCTGCCAACGATTACTGACATGTCGTCTACTGTCACTGCATATGATTCTCTCACCATTGAAAGAATGGTGGAGGATTATATGAGTGACCGCATCCAAGTAGGCACGTCAGACAGTCCGTACGTATGCTGGCAGGAAAGAGAGGCAATTTGGAGGCCCTTGCACAAACTGGCTTTATTCTACCTAAGTTGCCCTCCCTCCAGTGTGTACTCCGAAAGAGTGTTTAGTGCAGCTGCTCACCTTGTCAGCAATCGGCGTACAAGGTTACTTCCAGAAAATGTGGAGAAGATGATGTTCATTAAAATGAATTATAATCAATTCCTCCGTGGAGACATTCACCAGCAGCAATTGCCTCCAGAAAGTACACGGGGACCTGAGATGGTGGATTCCAGTGGGGACGAATTAATAATCTGTGAGGAGGGGGATGTACACAGTGAAAGGGGTGATGAATCGGACGATGAGGAGGAGGTGGACATCTTGCCTCTGTAGAGCTAGTTTGTGCAAGGAGAGATTGATTGCTTCTTTTTTGGTGGGGGCCCAAACCAACCAGTCATTTCAGTCACAGTCGTGTGGCAGACCCTGTCACTGAAATGATGGGTTCGTTAAAGTGTGCATGTCCTGTTTATACAACATAAGGGTGGGTGGGAGGGCCCAAGGACAATTCCATCTTGCACCTCATTTTTCTTTCATTTTTCTTTGCATCATGTGCTGTTTGGGGAGTATTTTTTTGAAGGGCCATCCTGCGTGACACTGCAGTGCCACTCCTAGATGGGCCAGATGTTTGTGTCGGCCACTTGGGTCGCTTATCTTAGTCACACAGCTACCTCATTGCGCCTCTTTTTTCTTTGCGTCATGTGCTGTTTGGGGAGTATTTTTTTGAAGGGCCATCCTGCGTGACACTGCAGTGCCACTCCTAGATGGGCCAGATGTTTGTGTCGGCCACTAGGGTCGCTTATCTTAGTCACACAGCTACCTCATTGCGCCTCTTTTTTTCTTTGCATCATGTGCTGTTTGGGGAGGGTTTTTTGAAGGGCCATCCTGCGTGACACTGCAGTGCCACTCCTAGATGGGCCAGGTGTTTGTGTCGGCCACTTGTGTCGCTTAGCTTAGTCACACAGCGACCTTGGTGCGCCTCTTTTTTTTCTTTGCATCATGTGCTGTTTGGGGAGTATTTTTTTGAAGTACCATCCTGTCTGACACTGCAGTGCCACTCCTAGATGGGCCAGGTGTTTGTGTCTGCCACTTGGGTCGCTTAGCTTAGTCACACAGCTACCTCATTGCACCTCTTTTTTTCTTTGCATCATGTGCTGTTTGGGGACAATTTTTTTGAAGGGCCATCCTGTCTCACACTGCAGTGCCACTCCTAGATGGGCCAGGTGTTTGTGTCGGCCACTTGGGTCGCTTAGCTTAGCCATCCAGCGACCTCTGTGCAAATTTTAGGACTAAAAATAATATTGTGAGATGTGAGGTGTTCAGAATAGACTGAAAATGAGTGGATATTATGGTTATTGAGGTTAATAATACTATGGGATCAAAATGACCCCCAAATTCTATGATTTAAGCTGTTTTTTAGGTTTTTTTTAAAAAAACACCCGAATCCAAAACACACCCGAATCCGACAAAAAAACTTCGGTGAGGTTTTGCCAAAACGCGTCCGAACCCAAAACACGGCCGCGGAACCGAACCCAAAACCAAAACACAAAACCCGAAAAATTTCCGGTGCACATCACTAAAATATATAAAGTGGAGAAGCTTAGTGGATATACCACAATAGAACTGCGCTCAACCCCTAAGGTGTGTGTGTTTAGCTAACGAATGCACATCAGATGTAATAAAGGATAATGTATGAACAGACCCAAATTTGAGTTTGCACTTGGATATAGAAATCACAAAAATAACAATGTGATGCAAATTAATTGTTGTGAGCCACTGTATTTATTGTATACTGGCCAATCTAAAGGTGTGCGGTTAATGCCCAGGGTGGGCGATATTGTCTCTTATAAAGTTCATGCAGGTGGACGATATTGTCTCTTATAAAGTTCATGCAGGTTATAATACAGACTGCGGCGTCCCGCACATCTGCTGTTGAAAAGTCTTTAGGAAAAAAATAATAATAATAAATGCTGGTGTTGGTAAAAAATCTTTAAAACCTTCACAATGCCCTGAGCTTATGGTGGTGGCATAAGTGGGGTAAAAAGGGGTCTCCGGACTGATTTCCCCTCTCTTCCCCTGCTGCCCGTGGTGCGTCCTTGTTCAGACGCCCCCCGGATGCAGGTTGCTCAGAGAGGTGGACCTGTCTAGCGGCGGGGAAAGGATTCAGATGCCGCTCTGCAGAGCGGCTAGCTGCGCCTCTCCCACCGCTTACAGAGAACTCACCTGTCGCCCGCTCCAGCCGCACACCGCGCTCCATCACCGGCTTCCTCCGCTGTCTGGTATCCTAGCAGCGCTGCTGGCTTCCGGGTTGGTCCGGTCACGTGACCGGGTCTTTTCGACGTGGCAAAGAGTCCTCCTGATGAAGTCTTTGAATCTGTAGTGGTTCTTTCTTTGTAGTTCCTCCAACGCGTTTCAACCTTTCAGTCTTCCTCTGGGAGTGCTTGAAGTGTCTAGATTGACATGATTTATATGTTTCTGAGGGGGCCATACCAGTTCTGATTGGATGAAGGATTGTATCACTGATTGGGCCTCTGACCTGTCTATCAAACTAGACCTGTTCTGATTTGTATGTTTCTGAGTGGGCCATACCAGTTCTGATTGGATGAAGGATTGTATCACTGATTGGGCCTCTGACCTGTCTATCAAAGTCAGTGTGTTATTTCTCTAAAGTGGTAGGGTCCTATTTCCAAAATTAGAGTATGATGTGACATAGCTAATCTAGTATAATGTTTAGGAGAGATATACAAATAATACAGATATCTTATTTATGTATTTGTTAAATCCATGTTTGTAATGCCTCTGCATCATTATATATTAGAAATAAGTGCCCTATATTAATATTTGTAGTTCTCCTGCTGATGGTGTCTAAAATGAGGAAAAGAGGGGTGTACAGTATTCGGATGATGTTGTGCTACTGTTGTAGTATCTGACCTGATTGTCTTTAAGATTATTTGCAGATGACCGACCTGATCTCATTGTCAATATTGAGACCCCTTGGGGCTAGGGTCCCCATATTGACAATCATGCTCAATTCTTCTTTGTTGACAATGAGATCAGGTCGGTCATCTGCAAATAATCTTAAAGACAATAAGGTTAGATACTACAACAGTAGCACAACATCATCCGAATACTGTACACCCCTCTTTTCCTCATTTTAGACACCATCAGCAGGAGAACTACAAATATTAAAATAGGGCACTTATTTCTAATATATAATGATGCAGAGGCATTACAAACATGGATTTAACAAATACATAAATAAGATATCTGTATTATTTGTATATCTCTCCTAAACATTATACTAGATCAGCTATGTCACATCATACTCTAATTTTGGAAATAGGACCCTACCACTTTAAAGAAATAACACACTGACTTTGATAGACAGGTCAGGGGCCAAATCAGTGATACAATCCTTCATCCAATCAGAACAGGTCTGGTTTGATAGACAGGTCAGAGGCCCAATCAGTGATACAATCCTTCATCCAATCAGAACTGGTTTGGCCCACTCAGAAACATACATATCAGAACAGGTCTGGTTTGATAGACAGGTCAGAGGCCCAATCAGTGATGCAATCCTTTATCCAATCAGAACAGGTCTGGTTTGATAGACAGGTCAGAGGCTCAATCAGTGATACAATCCTTCATCCACTCAGAAACATACAAATCAGAACAGGTCTAGTTTGATAGACAGGTCAGAGGCCCAATCAGTGATACAATCCTTCATCCAATCAGAACTGGTATGGCCCCCTCAGAAACATATAAATCATGTCAATCTAGACACTTCAAGCACTCCCAGAGGAAGACTGAAAGGTTGAAACGCGTTGGAGGAACTACAAAGAAAGAACCACTACAGATTCAAAGACTTCATCAGGAAGACTCTTTGCCACGTCGAAAAGACCCGGTCACGTGACCGGACCAGCCCGGAAGCCAGCAGCGCTGCTAGGATACCAGACAGCGGAGGAAGCCGGTGACGGAGTGCGGCTGGAGCGGGCGACAGGTGAGTTCTCTGTAAGCAGTGGGAGAGGCACAGCTAGCTGCAATGCAGAGCGGCATCTGAATCCTTTCCCCGCCGCTAGACAGGTCCACCTCTCTGACCCACCTGCACCCGGGGGGCATCTGATCAAGGACGCACCACGGGCAGCAGGGGCAGAAAGGGGAAACCAGTCCGGAGACCCCTTTTTACCCTACTTCTGCCACCACCGTAAGCTCAGGGCATCGTGAAGGTTTTAAAGATTTTTTACCAACACCAGCATTTATTATTATTATTTTTTTCCTAAAGACTTTTCAACAGCAGATGGGCGGGACGCCGCAGTCTGTATTATAACCTGCATGAACTTTATAAGAGACAATATCGTCCACCTGCATGAACTTTATAAGAGACAATATCGCCCACCCTGGGCATTAACCGCACACCTTTAGATTGGCCAGTATACAATAAATACAGTGGCTCACAACAATTAATTTGCATCATATTGTTATTTTTGTGATTTCTATATCCAAGTGCAAACTCAAATTTGGGTCTGTTCATACATTATCTTTTATTACATCTGATATGCATTCGTTAGCTAAACACACACACCTTAGGGGTTGAGCGCAGTTCTATTGTGGTATATCCACTAAGCTTCTCCATTTACGTATAGGTGGGTTGGAACACCCATCAGAACGAGCAGCACACCCCGGCTAGCTATAGAATAAAGACACTCAGTGCGTAGAACCCTCCAATTTATAAATATATAAAGGACCAGCATCAATGTACATTAAATTGATTATGATGCACACAAATTACGTACAATGACATGAGACAGGTGGTAGATATGTAATTGATATGCGCTATGATACATGTGGTAGCAAGAGTATAAAGTGTGCACATATTTTGCAGTGCAGATTTTTCCCTACCATTAGATACATATACAGTACTAGGGTTAATTTTGTCAAAAACCAATTAAACTATCAGTAGGTTTTTGGATTGTGGGAGGCAACCGTAGTACACATAGCAAACATGAGGAGAATATAAAAACTCCACGCAGATAGAACCTTGGTGGGAAAGTGATTTCAGTACCTCAGTTCTGGAGCAGTAATGCTAACCACTATTCCACCCATGCTGCTCAATGAATACGTCACACTATACTAGCTCCTTGCGCTCTAGGCTAATGATTGTAACAGTTCAAGCACCAGATCCTGTCTTTGGGCAGTTGGTGATTGCAGGTCTGGACTAGTTCCTAGATATTAATACTTGGTGGCTACAAAGTTTTATATATATTTATATATATATATGTGACGTGGGGTGAGGTCAGAGACTGGGGAGGCACAAATGGTGGTGGCCGTGGAGCCTGTCTCACCCCCTACACAATTTAACTCTTATGTCCCTGCACTACATCCATGATTGCAAACACAGGGAGAACAAACATACAGTAATAGCCAGGTCACAGCCATCACCCTAGTGATGTGAGTAAACTGTTGGATACTAACTTCTGATTGAGGTGCCCCCATTGGTCCCTCACCTGCAGAATACTGCTGGCCTGGTGCAGCAGGTTACACAGGGCAATACAGTCATCAGTACCTGGGGAGGGTGATCAGAAACCTATATGTACACTACATCTCACTACAGTAGCCACACACACACACTGAGTCCTGTCACCACACTCACTACAGATGCCACACACACACACACACACACACCTGTCCCCAAACTCACTACAGATGCCACACACGCCTGTGCCCCCACACTCACTACTCACATTTCTCTGTTCTATGCGGTCTGATTGGCCGCTGTGTGGCCCCGCCCATCTGTACAGGCAGTGTCTGACAGTATGAGAGATGAGGCTGAGCTATTGCTGCCTCATCTCTATCTCTCCCAGGAGCTCTGAAAGTCTGGTAAGTTTTATCTATAAAGATGATTGCATTAATACAAAGAAGATGCTTATAAATTATAAATATCATCTTTGTGTTATCCCAATCATTTTTATAGTGAGAACTCTGAGTATGATAGGGAGCATGACAGGTGAGGCTCTGCCTCCCCTGACTGCACGTCCCTTATGTATATGTATGTATATATATATATATATATATATTAGAGATGTGCACTTGAAATTTTTCGGGTTTTGTGTTTTGGTTTTGGGTTCGGTTCCGCGGCCGTGTTTTGGGTTCGACCGCGTTTTGGCAAAACCTCACCGAATTTTTTTTGTCGGATTCGGGTGTGTTTTGGATTCGGGTGTTTTTTTCAAAAAACACTAAAAAACAGCTTAAATCATAGAATTTGGGGGTCATTTTGATCCCAAAGTATTATTAACCTCAAAAACCATAATTTACACTCATTTTCAGTCTATTCTGAATACCTCACACCTCACAATATTATTTTTAGTCCTAAAATTTGCACCGAGGTCGCTGGATGACTAAGCTAAGCGACCCTAGTGGCCGACACAAAAACCTGGCCCATCTAGGAGTGGCACTGCAGTGTCACGCAGGATGTCCCTTCCAAAAAACCCTCCCCAAACAGCACATGACGCAAAGAAAAAAAGAGGCGCAATGAGGTAGCTGTGTGAGTAAGATAAGCGACCCTAGTGGCCGACACAAACACCGGGCCCATCTAGGAGTGGCACTGCAGTGTCACGCAGGATGTCCCTTCCAAAAAACCCTCCCCAAACAGCACATGACGCAAAGAAAAAAAGAGGCGCAATGAGGTAGCTGTGTGAGTAAGATAAGCGACCCTAGTGGCCGACACAAACACCGGGCCCATCTAGGAGTGGCACTGCAGTGTCACGCAGGATGTCCCTTCCAAAAAACCCTCCCCAAACAGCACATGACGCAAAGAAAAAAAGAGGCGCAATGAGGTAGCTGTGTGAGTAAGATAAGCGACCCTAGTGGCCGACACAAACACCGGGCCCATCTAGGAGTGGCACTGCAGTGTCACGCAGGATGTCCCTTCCAAAAAACCCTCCCCAAACAGCACATGACGCAAAGAAAAAAAGAGGCGCAATGAGGTAGCTGTGTGAGTAAGATAAGCGACCCTAGTGGCCGACACAAACACCGGGCCCATCTAGGAGTGGCACTGCAGTGTCACGCAGGATGGCCCTTCCAGAAAATACTCCCCAAACAGCACATGACGCAAAGAAAAATTAAAGAAAAAAGAGGTGCAAGATGGAATTGTCCTTGGTCCCTCCCACCCACCCTTATGTTGTATAAACAGGACATGCACACTTTAACCAACCCATCATTTCAGTGACAGGGTCTGCCACACGACTGTGACTGAAATGACGGGTTGGTTTGGACCCCCACCAAAAAAGAAGCAATTAATCTCTCCTTGCACAAACTGGCTCTACAGAGGCAAGATGTCCACCTCATCATCATCCTCCGATATATCACCGTGTACATCCCCCTCCTCACAGATTATCAATTCGTCCCCACTGGAATCCACCATCTCAGCTCCCTGTGTACTTTGTGGAGGCAATTGCTGCTGGTCAATGTCTCCACGGAGGAATTGATTATAATTCATTTTAATGAACATCATCTTCTCCACATTTTCTGGATGTAACCTCGTACGCCGATTGCTGACAAGGTGAGCGGCGGCACTAAACACTCTTTCGGAGTACACACTTGTGGGAGGGCAACTTAGGTAGAATAAAGCCAGTTTGTGCAAGGGCCTCCAAATTGCCTCTTTTTCCTGCCAGTATAAGTACGGACTGTGTGACGTGCCTACTTGGATGCGGTCACTCATATAATCCTCCACCATTCTTTCAATGGTGAGAGAATCATATGCAGTGACAGTAGACGACATGTCCGTAATCGTTGTCAGGTCCTTCAGTCCGGACCAGATGTCAGCATCAGCAGTCGCTCCAGACTGCCCTGCATCACCGCCAGCGGGTGGGCTCGGAATTCTGAGCCTTTTCCTCGCACCCCCACTTGCGGGAGAATGTGAAGGAGGAGATGTTGACAGGTCGCGTTCCGCTTGACTTGACAATTTTCTCACCAGCAGGTCTTTGAACCCCAGCAGACTTGTGTCTGCCGGAAAGAGAGATCCAAGGTAGGCTTTAAATCTAGGATCGAGCATGGTGGCCAAAATGTAGTGCTCTGATTTCAACAGATTGACCACCCGTGAATCCTTGTTAAGCGAATTAAGGGCTCCATCCACAAGTCCCACATGCCTAGCGGAATCGCTCTGTGTTAGCTCCTCCTTCAATGTCTCCAGCTTCTTCAGCAAAAGCCTGATGAGGGGAATGACCTGACTCAGGCTGGCAGTGTCTGAACTGACTTCACGTGTGGCAAGTTCAAAGGGCATCAGAACCTTGCACAATGTTGAAATCATTCTCCACTGCGCTTGAGACAGGTGCATTCCACCTCCTATATCGTGCTGAATTGTATAGGCTTGAATGGCCTTTTGCTGCTCCTCCAACCTCTGAAGCATATAGAGGGTTGAATTCCACCTCGTTACCACTTCTTGCTTCAGATGATGGCAGGGCAGGTTCAGTTGTTTTTGGTGGTGCTCCAGTCTTCTGTACGTGGTGCCTGTACGCCGAAAGTGTCCCGCAATTCTTCTGGCCACCGACAGCATCTCTTGCACACCCCTGTCGTTTTTTAAAAAATTCTGCACCACCAAATTCAAGGTATGTGCAAAACATGGGACGTGCTGGAATTTGCCCATATTTAATGCACACACAATATTGCTGGCGTTGTCCGATGCCACAAATCCACAGGAGAGTCCAATTGGGGTAAGCCATTCCGCGATGATCTTCCTCAGTTGCCGTAAGAGGTTTTCAGCTGTGTGCGTATTCTGGAAAGCGGTGATACAAAGCGTAGCCTGCCTAGGAAAGAGTTGGCGTTTGCGAGATGCTGCTACTGGTGCCGCCGCTGCTGTTCTTGCGGCGGGAGTCCATACATCTACCCAGTGGGCTGTCACAGTCATATAGTCCTGACCCTGCCCTGCTCCACTTGTCCACATGTCCGTGGTTAAGTGGACATTGGGTACAACTGCATTTTTTAGGACACTGGTGAGTCTTTTTCTGACGTCCGTGTACATTCTCGGTATCGCCTGCCTAGAGAAGTGGAACCTAGATGGTATTTGGTAACGGGGGCACACTACCTCAAGAAATTGTCTAGTTCCCTGTGAACTAACGGCGGATACCGGACGCACGTCTAACACCAACATAGTTGTCAAGGCCTCAGTTATCCGCTTTGCAGCAGGATGACTGCTGTGATATTTCATCTTCCTCGCAAAGGACTGTTGGACAGTCAATTGCTTACTGGAAGTAGTACAAGTGGGCTTACGACTTCCCCTCTGGGATGACGATCGACTCCCAGCAGCAACAACAGCAGCGCCAGCAGCAGTAGGCATTACACTCAAGGATGCATCGGAGGATTCCCAGGCAGGAGAGGACTCGTCAGAATTGCCAGTGACATGGCCTGCAGGACTATTGGCATTCCTGGGTAAGGAGGAAATTGACACTGCGGGAGTTGGTGGGGTGGTTTGCGTGAGCTTGGTTACAAGAGGAAGGGATTTACTGGTCAGTGGACTGCTTCCGCTGTCACCCAAAGTTTTTGAACTTGTCACTGACTTATTATGAATGCGCTGCAGGTGACGTATAAGGGAGGATGTTCCGAGGTGGTTAACGTCCTTACCCCTACTTATTACAGCTTGACAAAGGCAACACACGGCTTGACACCTGTTGTCCGCATTTCTGTTGAAATACTTCCACACTGAAGAGCTGATTTTTTTGGTATTTTCACCAGGCTTGTCAATGGCCATATTCCTCCCACGGACAACAGGTGTCTCCCCGGGTGCCTGACTTAAACAAACCACCTCACCATCAGAATCCTCCTGGTCAATTTCCTCCCCAGCGCCAGCAACACCCATATCCTCCTCATCCTGGTGTACTTCAACACTGACATCTTCAATCTGACTATCAGGAACTGGACTGCGGGTGCTCCTTCCAGCACTTGCAGGGGGCGTGCAAATGGTGGAAGGCGCATGCTCTTCACGTCCAGTGTTGGGAAGGTCAGGCATCGCAACCGACACAATTGGACTCTCCTTGTGGATTTGGGATTTCGAAGAACGCACAGTTCTTTGCGGTGCTTTTGCCAGCTTGAGTCTTTTCATTTTTCTAGCGAGAGGCTGAGTGCTTCCATCCTCATGTGAAGCTGAACCACTAGCCATGAACATAGGCCAGGGCCTCAGCCGTTCCTTGCCACTCCGTGTGGTAAATGGCATATTGGCAAGTTTACGCTTCTCCTCCGACAATTTTATTTTAGGTTTTGGAGTCCTTTTTTTACTGATATTTGGTGTTTTGGATTTTACATGCTCTGTACTATGACATTGGGCATCGGCCTTGGCAGACGACGTTGCTGGCATTTCATCGTCTCGGCCATGACTAGTGGCAGCAGCTTCAGCACGAGGTGGAAGTGGATCTTGATCTTTCCCTAATTTTGGAACCTCAACATTTTTGTTCTCCATATTTTAATAGGCACAACTAAAAGGCACCTCAGGTAAACAATGGAGATGGATGGATACTAGTATACTTATGGATGGACTGCCGAGTGCCGACACAGAGGTAGCTACAGCCGTGGACTAACGTACTGTGTCTGCTGCTAATATAGACTGGATGATAATGAGATGAAATCAATATATATGTATATATATAATATCACTAGTACTGCAGCCGGACAGGTATATATTATATATTTATTATGTAATGACTGATGACGGACCTGCTGGACACTGTCAGCTCAGCAGCACCGCAGACTGCTACAGTAAGCTACTATAGTAGTATGTATAAAGAAGAAAGAAAAAAAAAAAAAACAACCACGGGTAGGTGGTATACAATTATGGATGGACTGCCGAGTGCCGACACAGAGGTAGCTACAGCCGTGGACTAACGTACTGTGTCTGCTGCTAATATAGACTGGATGATAATGAGATGAAATCAATATATATGTATATATAATATCACTAGTACTGCAGCCGGACAGGTATATATTATATATTTATTATGTAATGACTGATGACGGACCTGCTGGACACTGTCAGCTCAGCAGCACCGCAGACTGCTACAGTAAGCTACTATAGTAGTATGTATAAAGAAGAAAGAAAAAAAAAACAACCACGGGTAGGTGGTATACAATTATGGATGGAGTGCCGACACAGAGGTAGCTACAGCCGTGGACTAACGTACTGTGTCTGCTGCTAATATAGACTGGATGATAATGAGATGAAATCAATATATATGTATATATAATATCACTAGTACTGCAGCCGGACAGGTATATATTATATATTTATTATGTAATGACTGATGACGGACCTGCTGGACACTGTCAGCTCAGCAGCACCGCAGACTGCTACAGTAAGCTACTATAGTAGTATGTATAAAGAAGAAAGAAAAAAAAAACAACCACGGGTAGGTGGTATACAATTATGGATGGACTGCCGAGTGCCGACACAGAGGTAGCTACAGCCGTGGACTAACGTACTGTGTCTGCTGCTAATATAGACTGGATGATAATGAGATGAAATCAATATATATGTATATATAATATCGTACTGCAGCCGGACAGGTATATATTATATATTTATTATGTAATGACTGATGACGGACCTGCTGGACACTGTCAGCTCAGCAGCACCGCAGACTGCTACAGTAAGCTACTATAGTAGTATGTATAAAGAAGAAAGAAAAAAAAAAAAACACGGGTAGGTGCTAGGTGGTATACAATATTATATATATATTATATACAATTATATATATATATATATATATATATTAAACTCATAAACTGGTGGTGATTATTAAACTGGTGGTCAGGTCACTGGTCACACTATCAGCAACTTGCAAGTAGTACTCCTGAGTCCTAAGCAGACAATCACAATATATATTATACTGGTGGTCAGTGTGGTCACAAACAATGGCAGTGTGGCTGGCACTCTGGCAGCAAAAGTGTGCACTGTACGTTATATGTACTCCTGAGTCCTGCTCTCAGACTCTAACTGCTCCCCACTGTCAGTGTCTCCCCCACAAGTCAGATAATACAGTCACACTATCTCTCTCTATCACTTCAGCAAGTACTAGTAGTAGTAGTACTCCTCCTAATGCTCCCCAAAATTACTACTGTGTCTCTCTCTGTCTCACTCTCTTCTCGAATCTCTATAAACGGAGAGGACGCCAGCCACGTCCTCTCCCTATGAATCTCAATGCACGTGTGAAATATGGCGGCGACGCGCGGCTCCTTATATAGAATCCGAGTCTCGCGATAGAATCCGAGCCTCGCGAGAATCCGACAGCGTGATGATGACGTTCGGGCGCGCTCGGGTTAACCGAGCAAGGCGGGAAGATCCGAGTCGCTCGGACCCGTGTAAAAAAAACTGAAGTTCGGGCGGGTTCGGATTCCGAGGAACCGAACCCGCTCATCTCTAATATATATATATAAAAAGAAAATGATAAATTTTGAAATTTTACATGCAGCATTCCCCTATATCTTAAGGTGTCATGTCATTCCATAGTAGCCATCTGCATACAAGTAGAAGTATAGCAAATGAATGGATAAGAGTCCCTGCTAGTGCCAAAATTTGAAATTTTACAAGAACGTGTGACTTCATTTCAATCCTTTATATGGATAAAGTGCGCAGTGTCATGCATGGTTCTTAATATCAAATTTTATTTTGGAACTAGTAGTTGTTATCCTTTCATGTCAGATCAGTGATTGATCTAGTGAGAGGCTTTGTCACATACCATAGCTAAATGACATAGTAGTCCACTTATCATATCAATGTGCAGAAAACAAAAGCATGTAAACACGCTCTGGACCCATGCCTAGGAAACATATTACAGTATGTCATCCTTTACTCAAACATTCTTTATAGTTCTTTATCCCACAGTGCTTATTATAGACACATTACACTAATGAACTTTACTTGTGTAGTGATTCTAGTCATGTCTTTGGATATTTAGGTTTTTTATGAGAAATATACTTTTTCTGTAAAAACTGCAATGGTTCAAACTGTGTATACTGTGTATAGCAGGCATGTCCAAACTGTGGCCCTCCAGCTATTGAGAAACTGCACATCCCAGCAGTGGCGTAAGTTCGTCACAGTCGCCCGGAGACAAGTCCATACCAGTTGCCCCCCCCCCCCTTATATTTAGATAAATATATGTATGTATATGTGCATGTGTGTGTGTAAGGAGTGTTCTGAATTTTTTTTATATACTGTATATATACATTTCATTGTCTTTTATTTTAAATCACACATTTCCTAACAGTCATACTTAGGATTAGAACCTACTGACAGCAGACACTTTACTGATGGAGCTATTTGCTCCAGTACAGGAAGCATGAGAATTGTAACTATATGAAGTTATGTGTAACTGTCAGAGAAGTAACTTCATATAGTGAAAAGATAGCGGCAGCCATCAATTAACTTACTTCATTGGTGTCACAGAATGGGAGGAGAGGTGCCCCCCTTCAGAGCAGAAGCCCGGCGGCAGATGACTCCGTTGCCTCCCAGAGTTCTGCCTCTGCATCCCAGCACTCTTTGACACAGCTTTAGCATTCTCTGACAGCAAAACTGTGTCAGGGCATGCTGGGATATGTAGTTTCACAACAGCTGGAGGGCCGCAGTTTGGACATGCCTGGTGTATAGTGTCTACTAATGTAGAACCACAAATGGTAGGGCTTTCTGTGAAGGACATTGTCTCAATTTTGGTCAGATAGCTCTAAGGTGTCACTAACCAAATTATTGCTGTTTGTAGTTGGTTAGGACTGGCCTGGAGTCTTAGCTTATTGTTTGAATGTTTGTAAGAACTTTGCGCACTAATTGGCAAGTGTACAAAGTAGCTCCCACTATGTATATAAAACTGTACCACTAATCTGGTGGGTAGTAGTTGAGATGCACTGTATAAACCATTTGTCCCAATCTGGTGAATAGCATACAAAGCAGCTCACAGGTGTTGTAGCTACACATGTCCTCTTTCTTATTATTGCTATGGTCGTGACAAATAGCCTCTCTCTATGGACACGGTCTTGTTTGTCTCAGCCATGCTGAGCATCTTTTTCGTTCCAAAAGTTATCTTATTCAGGGATGTAGTTGTGACTGGTGGTTGGGAGATCGCCTGTCACTATACTGACACCTGGAATCCTGAGTGTTGGCCAGCTCGACAGTCGGCATGCCGACCAACAGAGAATACTACCACTCCATAGAGTGGGAACAGAACCTCTCGTGAGCGCAGTGAATGCTTTGCTGCGCTCGCCCCCCCCCCCCCCTCCCCCACGCTTGCATTCTGGAGACTGGGATCCCAGGGTCGGTATGGTGACCTCCGGAATCCCAAATGACAGTTTCCCAGTACCAACCTCTTATTCACATAATTAAACACCATAGAATCGACAAAAGTACATTGCTACTATACACTGTTCAATCATTTGTGCAACCTTTGTCCGTCTGTATAAACTGAGCCTGAATTTGTGTAAAAATGGCTCTGAAGTGACCAACCATGTGTGTAAAAACCAATTTGTGTATGGTTGAACTTGAAGTGGCAGGCTAGAGTCTCTGCTACAACTGTGAGTGCTTTTTCACTGCGGTAATAATGCGACTAAGATACAGCATGAAAAGAAAAATATACGTTTATCAAGGGACTCAGACCCTGCACTCTCTAATGGTTAAGCAAACCAATGTGGAGACTGGACACACCCCTAAACATGGGCCTCTACTACTGAATTCCCCGGTGGGCGCTTTATGCTGCAGTCCGTCACTGCTCATTCCCATGCTAGTTGTTTAAGAAAGTGTCATTTGGAGCAACATTTCCTCACCTATTGGGCGACTGTACACCATATGGTGTGAGGCACTCGGAGCAACTGAGACACTCTGGCAGGAATAGCATGCTATATAATAAATATATTTATTTATATATATATGTGTGTGTATATTTATATATATATATATATATATATATATATATTAGTAAATACTGCTAGTGCATGCATGATAATGTACCAGACTAATAACTGCAATGTATTGTAGAAAATACACGACAGTCCTGTGTAGTATAATGTATGATTCAAGTGCGCAGTCTGGAACTAAATCCCTAGAGGAAGAGTTGGACCCTTAGGCAGTGGGGCCCACTGGAGGGTTCCCCCTGTATCCTTATGGGATAGTCCAACCCTGGGAATGAGGATTAAACCAATGTGAGCTATATTGTGTTTAATATATTTTTACTTTTAAGTGATTTGTATGAATGCATGATTTTAATTTCTTAAAAAATTGACATTTTGATTAATAAAAAATAAAATACTGTTTATTTTATGCAGAAAGGAATTATGTAATTTTAGTGGTGCAGTCAAATCATAACTTATAATAATAGTTAGGACCCACCATTTATCTCTTTCATCCTATTACTCTGTCCCTTTTTCTATTACTGTCTTTCATTCCATGACCTTCAAGCAGATGTTTGGCCAGATTGCCTGTCATTTGACATGTTATTTGCATTGTTGCTGCATGGATGTATTTGCATTCTAATAGTTTTACTGTTTGCAAAGATAAATTCTTTCATGGTATTCCACAGATTTTGCATAGCCACTCATATAGTGTCTACATTTGCAATGTCCACTTAATTAGCTTTTATGAAATGCGACATTTTCACTGTAAAGGTAATACAAGCTGAACTGAGTTCTTGTTAGTAGAGATGCTAGAACCAGTTTTAAATTCAATCAGATTGGATGGTTCCAGTTCCTCAAACTCATTTGTTGTACAAGAATAATATTTAGGCTGGATTAATTTTAATTTCACTTCCATTGACAAACTCACTGTTCAAGATCGGAATTCATATCACACATTTAACACACAAGATGTTAAAATAAACTATAAAATGTTACCTGTCTATGGTTAAATGGCTGCATAATCTTTTTAAGTGTTTGGTTTTTTTATTCACAACAATTTTGAGCTTTAAGCTTGGGCCCATCAGTCACATGTAGAACTATTAAGGATTCTAGACAGTGTGTATCCATATGATCAAACATGTTTTTTTGCTTTAATTTAGTTCAAAAATATTGTTTTGTTAATGTTGAGAATGTAATGCAATTTATCAAACACAGAGCATCTCTAGTAGTAATTGTAATGGGGTGGATATGAAATCCCTTCAGTTAGTATCCTGACGGTCAGGATACCTACAGTAGCATCCTGATGGATCCTTGTAAGTATTTTAACAGTACCCCTAAACCACCCCTCCCACAGCCTAACCATCCCCTCCTGCAGCCTAACCCTTACCTCATCCCCCCACAGCCTAATGCTAACCCTCCCCCTAAGTGCCCAACTCTATCCCTAGCCCACCAATACTCCTAAGTGACTAACCCTCCCCTCCCCCCTAAGTGCCTAACACTAACTCCTGCACTTACTTCTGGGATCCATCGGGATTCTGACTGTCCTGATTCACCTCTTATGCCTGTAGCATTTCAAATCATATTATATTATGTTTAAATGGTGTTATAAAGTGACAACTTTTTAGTATACATTGAAAGAGGAATACACGCTACACTAACATTTCCTCTTTTATTTACTAAACCACAATGTCCTTAATTTTAATATATAAAAGCCTGGGAGATAAATGATCCACAGACTACTCTTATTTCTTGTCTCTGGGATTGTGTAGCAATCCCTTTATTAATGCTCTATTATTTTGTTAATCTATCAAGCCCTGAGTCCCACTAATCAAGTAGTACTGTCGCCACATATTGAAAAAGTCCACTATGGGTCTATATCTTAATTACAGACTGGCGAAATTCTGCATCACTTTATTTACACATTGAATAATTATCCCACCCTTACTGTTATATCATTGCAAGTAGCATAATGTCTACTCAGAGACTAGAGTTCTGAGGCAATAAGTAAGTTTAGTAAGGTAAGTTTTTTTTATAAGCATAAGTATGTACAATAATTTACAGAAAAAAATTGCAATAAAAACTATTTTTCAAAAAGGTTCCATAAACTTAAATAAGCAATTTAAAAAAAAAAAAACATAATAGAGGATAACAGAATAATCACCTTTTATCTGAAGGATTTCATTATACTGTTTGAGGCTAACATAGAGAAATGTGGAAAATTCCAGGATGACTAGACACCATAAGTCATACCATTCAGACAAGTGAGTAGTGTAGTATCATTATTATTATTATTATTAGTAGTAGTAGTAGTAGTAGTAGTAGTAGTAGTAGTATTCCTGTCCTGTCCCCTCCTCTGCTTCCCATCCCCCTCATGAAGGACTGGATACTCTAGTGCAGTGGTTTGCAACCTCGGTCCTCAAGTTCATGTTTCCCAGGTCTCCTCACAGGATTGCAAGTGAAATAATTTGTTCCACCTGTGGATCTTTTAAAATGTGTCAGTGAGTAATGAATACACCTGTTCAGCTGCTAGGTGACCTGGAAAACATGAACTGTTGGGGGTACCCGAGGAGCGAGGTTGGGAACCACAGCTCTAGTGGATCAAAAATTTGTCAAAACTTTTTTCTATTGTAGGCTTTTTATATGATGCACCACATAGAACATCACCATCAGTACACAAGGAATACCCCCTTTCCCATGTTTTATAATTTTAGGGTATTAAGAAACTTAGGGGTACATTTACTAAGCAGTGATAAGAGCGAAAAAGTGAGCCAGTGGAGAAATTTCCCCATCAACCAATCAGCAGCTCTGTATCATTTTACAGTAAGCAAATTATTGATGTTACTTCAGTGCTGATTGGTTGCCATGGGCAACTTCTCCACTGCCTCACTTCTCCGCTCTTATCACTGCTTAGTAAATATACCCCTAAAAGAAAATATATAATAGTTAAAATGCTCACCCTTTATGCTGTTCTTGTTATGTTACCTGACTGGACAGCATTTTATTCCCTAACTTTATTTTTGTTGATAATTGATTAAACGGTTGGTTTTCTGTGTATCCACAATGTTTTTTTTAACCACCTGATATTTCTCTAATTACTTACCAGAGGAAATGTAATTGAAATGCCCAACCCTAAGGTACTGTAATATGGCCAGTTAAAACATGTATGTTAATATCTGCTAACAGCAGCACCAAAACTTTAGATTGGTAGGCTGATGTTTATTTGGGTATTGTGACTGCTGATGGCGCAGTGTATACAAACCTTAACCATGTTCTGCAAGGCTTTGCACTATAAGCCTTTTTTGTTGTTGCCGTCTTGGTCATAGTATTTCTGTACTTTATAAGTGACTGTGGAACCCTTGTGGCACCATATAAATAAAGTTATTAATAGTCATAATAATGATAATATCATCACTTGATCCCCTGCGGAAGTGGCTAGTTGATTAGTGGCTTTGAGCACGTGAGAGATAATAAATTTACCCTCTAATATTTTGAGATCTCTACACTAACATCACTGAAATGCCGTTAAATTGTGCACTCTCCCCATGTACAAATTGAAAAGTTTGGTCTATAGCAGTAGTACACAACTCCAGTCCTCAGGTATCCCCAGCATGTCATGTTTGGAGAATTTCTCCCTGTGAAAACAAGTAGGACAGGAATGGCCAACCTGCGGCTTTACAGCTCTTGTGCAACTAAAATTCCCAGCATTTCCTGCCATAGTATTGGTATTTCAGAATACTGAAACTGTGGCAGGGCATGCTGGGATGTGTAGTTTCATAACAGCTGGAAAGCCACAGGTTTGCCTTGCCTTATGTAGGATAATTAATGACAGTGCCGTAACTACGCATTTTAGCGCTGTGTGCAAGAAACTGCATTGGCGCTCCCTCTTCATGCAAGATAGGGTCAGGGCGCGCCAATATATATATAGGGGCGTGGCCACAAAATAATACCAATTCATACTACGGTGCACAGTAGTCTCCATTATTCAAATTACGCTGCACAGTAGCGCCACTACACCAGGTAGAGCTCCTTTTACACATTACGGCAGACAGTCCCCCTTTTTACACATTACGGCAGCCAGTCCCCCTTTTTACACATTATGGCAGACAGCGTCCCCTTTTTACACATTACAGCAGACAGTGTGCCCTTTTTACACATTAAGGCAGATAGCGTGCCCATTTTACACATTACGGCAGACAGCGTCCCCCATTTTACACATTACGGCAGACAGCGTCCCCCATTTTACACATTACGGCAGACAGTGTCCCCCTTTTTACACATTACGGCAGACAGCGTCCCCCTTTTTAAACATTACGGCAGACAGCATCCCCCTTTTTACACATTACGGCAGCCAGTCCCCCTTTTTACACATTGTGGCAGACAGAATAGATAGAGAGACAGACAGACAGACAGAGAGATAGATACCTACCATCTCTCCCCGCTGGCTCAGGCTCCTTGGTGCAGGCTTCATGCAGCAGATCCTGGGCAGGGGAGAAGGAGGAGGAGGGAGGGGGACTGGAGCCGCAGCAGCGCTATGTAATTGGTAGTGGCGCTGTTGCAGCTGTCCCTCTCCTTCTGCATTGGCTAGCCGACGCCGCTGTGAATGCTGGGATGAGGGAAGCGCATCCCAGCATTCACAGCAACGCCGGGCAGCCAATGCAGAAGGAGAGGGGACTGCTGCAGCAGCGTCGCTACCAATTATATAGCGCTGCTGCAGCTCCAGTCCCCCTCCCTCCTCCTCCACTGCCTCCGGCGCTGCTGCTCTCCTCTCCTGTTCTCCAGCGCGGCGCAACCAGCACAGCAGAGGCAACTTGTAATGAGTCAATTTGACTCATTACAAGCTGCTGGCAACTGTGCTGTGTGTAGTTACGCCGCTGATTAATGATCAGGCAAAATAGATTATATCTTTTGTATTTGTGCATGAACTATTGGTGGTACTTGGGGACTGGAGTTTGGAACCATTGCCCTGCAGTATACCTAAATCATTGAGTACGGTCCCCCTCTGCAGATTTTACTTTGGTCGGGATTCCCATTAGAATTTTCAGGTTAATGCATAGATTGAAATTCTCTTTTTTTTTTTTTATAGAAATGCCATGAACTAAATATCCATCAATACGGTTTATTCTATAAAAGGCATTTGTGAATCAATGGGCTTCAGAGGCAATATAAAGTAAATTTCCTGCTACTAACTTTGAAGTCAATGTGATGAGTCAGCAGCAACTTTGCTTATCAACTCTGCTAGGGATTGTGTGTGACTAAGCAGTTACCCAGAACCTCATTTCCACAGTACACCTTTACCAGCTCTGCTTGGGATTGTGTGTGACTAAGCAGTTACCCAGAACCTCATTTCCACAGTACACCTTTACCAGCTCTGCTTGGGATTGTGTGTGACTAAGCAGTTACCCAGAACCTCATTTCCACAGTACACCTTTACCAGCTCTGCTTGGGATTGTGTGTGACTAAGCAGTTACCCAGAACCTCATTTCCACAGTACACCTTTACCAGCTCTGCTTGGGATTGTGTGTGACTAAGCAGTTACCCAGAACCTCATTTCCACAGTACACCTTTACCAGCTCTGCTTGGGATTGTGTGTGACTAAGCAGTTACCCAGAACCTCATTTCCACAGTACACCTTTACCAGCTCTGCTTGGGATTGTGTGTGACTAAGCAGTTACCCAGAACCTCATTTCCACAGTACACCTTTACCAGCTCTGCTTGGGATTGTGTGTGACTAAGCAGTTACCCAGAACCTCATTTCCACAGTACACCTTTACCAGCTCTGCTTGGGATTGTGTGTGACTAAGCAGTTACCCAGAACCTCATTTCCACAGTACACCTTTACCAGCTCTGCTTGGGATTGTGTGTGACTAAGCAGTTACCCAGAACCTCATTTCCACAGTACACCTTTACCAGCTCTGCTTGGGATTGTGTGTGACTAAGCAGTTACCCAGAACCTCATTTCCACAGTACACCTTTACCAGCTCTGCTTGGGTGTTCTGGAGCCTTTGCAATTAATACTGACCATGGAAATGAAAGTATTCCTAAAATTATGCTCTTACAAGGTGACCAGGAATACAGGTCCTGACCAGGAATACAGGCTGTTTGCACGCAGTGAGCGATTATCGACAGACTGTGCATGCACTGGGAACGCATTGCGCGTGCGTGAATGGTTAAATGTGATCGCACTGCATATGCAGCCTAAATTTAAAGAGAATGCATTTTGATTGACAGGAATTGACCATTTGTGAGTGGTAACATGGCGTTTGTTGGGACTGGTTGGGAAAACGTAGGCGTGTCATGGCCGTTTTTAGGGTGTGTATCTGACGTTATCTGCGAATGCTGCATTCATAAACATAACACCCAGCGCAACTGCATTCTCATTGATTTGAGTATGCTGGGGTCAGCTGCAACTGTCAATGGTGCTAATTTTTTGTGTATGCATTGTAATTCTGCTAATGTATGCGCAGATTTGCGAATGCATTGGAGGGCGTCTTTTTATCCTTTCTGGGCGGCTCTTCACATGTGATTTGTAAGTAAGAATAGATTTGTGAACAGCGCTATCTCAGCCCTCGATCCACAGTGAATTAGGCCGATAGGCCACAATTTATGAAAGCCTGGAAAGCAATAAAGTGAAGAGAGATAAAGCACAACCAGTGGCGGATTTTACCTAGGGCATCCCCCTCCCCCAGTAAAAACCTACCACTTCAGTTCTGCCTTCATAAATCATCAGCTCCTAATGACTGACATCCACTAACTACCTGGGCTCCAGCGGCGCATGCATTTGCATGTCTTATGAACGTTACGCTAGTGTTACTGGCGTGTCAAAGAATTGCTTGTGAACAGACATGCTCATGGCCTGATAACTGTGTGCGACGGAGTCCCTGAATATGTACATGAAGTGCTACAAGTTCTGTTCTGCTCCGTATACAGGCTTAGTCACAAACAATATACAAGTGTCGTATATCAAATTAATCTGCATAGTCTCCTTGTGCTTCCTAGGTGTATTGCATTGTGAATAAGACGCATTTTCTGCAAAAAAAGATGCACAACGTTTGCAGTTGCATGGGACCTACCGACTCACTCACACCAGGCATCTTGCACTGCATGGCTTATTTAGGCTAGGTGTATGAGGACACATCTGTATACAGTATGTGTACAGGGAATATGTTTAGGAGGAAATCATGGAGGTGGAACTTATTGGCGTTATACCAGATGAGACATCACAGATACTTTCCAACCTGTGCTTGTTCTTCGTTACTGTGACAAAAACCGAAACCCTGTTGAAAGGTTCTGGAGGTTTTAGGTTCCAACTGGGTAAGATGCGAATGCAATATCTGAGTGTATTTTAAGTTGCCTTGATGTCATTTTGAAATGCGAAAAACACAAGTTAATAGGACAGAGCTACAATGGAGCAGCAGTGATGAATGGTGCAATGAATGGCGTGGTAGATGAACCTGAGAGAAATTGTACACAAATGCACATTTTATAAACTGTTTTGCACATCACTCAAATGTAACGGTGGAGAGAGCAGCACGCCAAATCCCCAAATCTAGCAGATTTTTTGCAAATTTGTCTGCTATTTCGGCTTTTTATTTTTTTCTAGATCTGTTCATACAGTAGAACATCATTTCTTGAATCTTGTGTAGCAAAGAGAATGCCAAGTTGTGGACCAACAAGCTGGAATTACAAATCATGGCTGCTGACTGTAGTGCACAAACTGAAAGAAATTCTTATGGAATCAGAGACTTCCAGCAACGCTACAATAAATAAATGCTCTACACTAATTCACAATCTCAGTGACGCAGAATTACATTTTTGAGTCAACTTTTTCTTCATTTGACTATACCGCATGTTGCTGAACAAATTTAGAAAGTGCCCAAAGATATGTGAATGCCATTAGCGCTGAAATTGGTGAAAACACTGAAAAAGCTGAAACTTATAAACACAAAAACCTAAGGCATATAAGTGGTTGGTGACAGACATCCCCTAGATGCTTCTCTGAGTATCAGCTGCTAGCCTTTGTTACCAATACGGTGGCCCTAAAGCCCAAAGACAATTGCAAGCAGAATTAGAGTAGTGTGGTAACAAAATGGCGCTACCCAGTAGCTCACATATAACACATTTAAGCCATAAATAAAATAAAATATATGACATACATTAAAATAGGGATAGGTGTCCCATCAAAATATTGGTACAAGTTGGCATTTGTGCAAGCAAGGAGTCCTACCGGAAAGGTTGAAGGCAAGCTGCAGGTCACGATGGAGTGCAAAGTAGTCCGGACTTAACCTGCACAAGCTCCCAGATCTTGAAAGTCCTTACACGGCAAATTCTCCTGTAGTATTTCTGGAGGTGCAATAGCAGCCGCTGGGGAGTGTAAATTAACCCACACAAAGCCACCCCCAGACCCCTCCTGTGTACCTGGCAGCTGTCAGGGATCTAAAAACTGAAGTTGCGACGTTACCGATGTTCCGATGGTCACGATGTCCCCGATCGATGTTTTGATGTTTGGAAAAATAAAAATAAAATATATATATATTTTTTTTTCATTTTTAACTAAAATCATTTTGGATAGTGTTAAATTCATGTTCTTCACCTAATTCACTCATAAAAAAAAAAAACTATTTCGGAGCTTTTTTTGGGGAAAAAATAGAGAATAAAGAGAATAAAGCCTTATTTACAAAATACTTTCAGCTCTTGCAATGTTGTCTAGAGAAAAGTCGGTAGTGATGAAAACTATACCTGATTTCAATAATAGTGACCGAAAATGTTTCAATCTACAAATCTAGACGTACAGTATGGAGCTGATAGGCAAAAAAAAATAATCTATTCTCTAATTTGGGAGACTAAAAACACAATTTTGGTTAAGTTAAAAGTGTGTTCTGTTAGTTGTTATAACTTTATACCGGTTCCGGTATGAATGGTCGACCATGTTATGGTCGACAGTCATTAGGTCGACCACTATTGGTCGACATTGACATGGTCGACATGGACACATGGTCGACACATGAAAGGTCGACATATGAAAAGGTCGACATGAGTTTTTTAACTTTTTTTTGTGTCGTTTTTTGCGTAAAGTGAACCCCAATTAGTGCACCGCGTCCCCCCACATGGCGCGCTTCGCTCGCTATGCTTCGGGCATGGTGCCTTCGCTCCGCTACCGCTTTGCTCGGCACACTTTACCGTTCCAATCGTAGTCCATGTGGATCGTAAAGTATGTAAAAGTTCCCCAAAAGAAAAAAAAGTTAAAAAACTCATGTCGACCTTTTCATGTGTCGACCTTTCATGTGTCGACCATTTTCACGTGTCGACCATGTGTCCATGTCGACCATGTCAATGTCGACCAATAGTGGTCGACCTAATGACTGTTGAACATAACATGGTCGACCATGTGAACGGATACCCTTTATACCATATCAACTTTATGCCATAGTATAGGTGATTTCAAATGTATTATCTGTATGTGGTGTACCCTGTATAACCAGCAGTAGCTAGGCTTTGCAGCCCCCCTTAAGTCTAAAATCAGGAGCCACCACTGGTGCCAACAAAGATTTCAAATACTTTTTTTTATGTATTGTCACTACAACATTAAACAATGCATAAGTGAAATGTCAATGCACTACACCCATATTCCAGTAATAAATACACCTCAGTTGGTATAAAACAACATAGCTATTCCAACTAACAATTACAGAAGGGGGAAAAGCTATTTTGCAACCTGCTTGTTCGGCAACCTAAACACCTATAGCTCTTCCAGGAAGACAACATAAAAAAAAAATGAATGACTATGGTCAGAAATAATCCTATTTGCCATAGCTAAACTCCTCTTAACAAATATCAGCCATCCTTGGCAAGGGTTGGCCAATGACTCTCTCTGCATCTTTAATGACTCTATTCAGAAAGCCATGATGTTCATGTTTGGAGTTGCCATACCACACCGCGACTGCATTTTGCCAACAAACTCTCAATAATGCAGGAACAGAAATTCAAAAGAATCTGTTTCGGCAAACCTGCTGCCTGAGGTTTTCGCAAATAGAAAAGGCGTTGCTAAGCCTTTCCAACCACAGCCGTGATATGCAAAGACCACGACAAGTCCTCAGTAAAATTAATTCCTAGAAACAAAATCCCACTGACTCTTTCCACCTCCTCACCATTTAAAAACAATGGTTGTATGCTAGTTCTTCTTGTCTTTTTAAATATCACCACCTGCAGATGGTGCCACATTCACGTGCACTCCCGGGGCGGGTAGGCGATCTGGCACCTAGCCACGCTACTGGAGTGCACAGAAATGCTCCCATTGCAGTGAATGTGGCGCGTGCGTGTCTTACACGCACGCACGTCCCAAACACTGCGATAGGTGCGCCTGGGTGAACGCGCCCCGGCACAGACAGAGCCACGATTAGTGTCGCTCCATCTGTACTTTGTTTTCTTTCCATTCAACAACAGGTTGTTCTCTCCCCACTCAATAAATCGCTTTACCTCTTCCCTGTACCTGTCCTCCTCTCCCGTAGCAATCAAGTCCAGAAGAGTGGTGTCATCCGCAAATTTTACTATAAAATTCGATTCTGTGGGACATGCAGTCGGAAGTATATAAGGAATACAAAAATGGACTTAAAACGCATCCTTGGGGGGCACCTGTATTTAATACCAATTCAGATGAAAAGGCCTAGCTCATTTTAATTCACTGGGAATGGCTGGTTAAAAAAATCAACAGCCAGGGGCGTGGCTTGGCAGGCAACTCGAGCGGGTGTGCTGTGAGGAGGCTCCTACAGAATAGCCGAATCTGGCTTTATAAATACCACCCGGCAGCCCTGAATCATCCCTCCCGGCCAGCCTACATGCATGTAATAGGGTGTGATAGACCACAGAGCCGGGGGACAGTCTTTTAGGTCCCTGCGGGTTGTGGCCTACTCGCCCCTTAAAGCCAGGGCCTCGATTTATAGCCCTCATCCCAGAATTATCGCAGTGGCAGCAGGACCCTCTCCTACCTGACATCGGTGCCGCACGCGGGGTGAGATCCTGCCTGTATCCTCCACCCAGGATCGAGAGCAGGGCTCGGCGCACTCGAGCGCGGGACGCAGCTCCCCTGAGACGGTGCCTGGCTGGGGCTAGAGGTGATGGCGGCCGTCCTCCTCCTCTTCGGGGTAACTTAGAGGTGAGGCGCCCCGCAGCGGGAGATCTGACGGCAGCCAGAGACATCCTCCCAACACATCCCTGGACAGCTTGGGCCCCAGACACACCACATTGTTAGTCAGTGAGGGGGTGACTGTGAGTGGAGCGGGCCATATTTGGATGCTTCTCTCCCCCCCTCCTTCTTCCCCCCAATATATACCAATGCAAATTAGGGGAGCAGCGCTATACTATATGTAAGCTCCTGTTTGCCCACTGCTTCACACTGCCTTACTCAGCAAAGGATCCTAGTGGTTAATACCATTCCTACATCCCTGTCACTTGGCTCCTTATATATGCAGTGTTGGAGGTCCCTCTAGTGGTCGATCTGGTCCCAGCTTTTTAATATTGCATTTTCCAACTGTGTAAAATACATTATATTCTTATATTCTGTGGGAGGTATTCACGGTGGAGTTTTCCCACGATACCCGTCTTCATGATACCTATACTTTATTGATAGCGTGTTCAATGGATAGCCCTTCTGCACTGCACGCAAAACTGATATTAACCTAATGACTCGCTAATGCCAATCCACTGGGAGTCACTGTGCTAGGGGCATTACTTCAAGCTTTATGTAGACATTCAGCTATTACGCGTCCAGATGTATAAAACCTTCTTCTCTTTCTCTTTGACTGCATTATGGTCAGGCGCAAAAAGTCTGCTCAGAAAGGAAGCGCTCATTCTCTTACCGAGACCATGTCACAGGCAGATATGAGACCATTCCTCCGACCCACCCCATCCAGACTCCCTGATGAACTTTCTGCTTCTAGCCCCTCATCTCCCCCCCCCCCCCCGACTTCTCCGAAGTCATCCCCCACAGCAGAACCTCCCCATCCACGTCATAGAGGTGACACTGGCCTCCAAGAAATTCTTAATTTCATGAGAAACCTTCCAACTAAACAAGATCTCCAAGACACTATACGAAGATAATTAGCAACTGTCAAACAGGACATTTCACTACTCTCCGACCGTATGTCTTCCATGGAAAGCCGTCAAGACTCAACCGAGGTTTTCATGAGATCCCTTACAGATACCATCACTGCCCAGTCAAACGAGATTCGCTCACTCCGATCTCAGATGTTAGATTTGGACAACAGAGGGAGAAGAAACAATATACGGATCCGCGGTTTTCCAGAAGATGTCCCTCAAACAGGCCTGACAGATGCCCTCACGAAAATATTCAACTAAATTTTGGAAGCTAGTCCCACTAACACTAACATTTGATAGAGCCCACCGTGCTCTTAAACTGAGAGGCTTGTCTGCTGATCGCCCACGGATGTTATCTGTCGTCTACACTATAACTCCCAAAAAGATGACATCATGCGCACAGTCCGACAATTGGATGGAATTGATTTTAATGTCACGATGATTCATATATTTCAAGACCTGTCCTGGCATACCCTCCAACAAAGGAGATCTTTGAAACCTCTCACTGACGAACTCCGAAAACGCCAATTGAAATATCAGTGGGGCTTTCCCTTCAGCCTCCAGGTCTCCGCAGCTGGGAGGATTCACACCCTGATCACTCATTCTGATCTCTCTCCATTCTGCGCTGGGCTTGGTCTACCAAGTCTAACTATTCCCAACTGAGAATTCAATATGCCTGACCTACAACTACCGCAGCCACTCGGGAATAGCACCTCATGGAAAGAGGTTCATCACTCCTGAAAGAAGAGCCCTACTACAAACAAAATATGTCAAGATACGAGCACTACCTGATTGACTTTTTCTAGTAATAACTGATGACAATCCATATAACAATAGTAATTATTTATTTTTATGGCGCAGTGCGATTTTTCTGTGCCGACCATTGGTGCAGTTGAAGTTTATTTTTAGTAAGTTACAAGTGGATAATATACTTCTTAGTTCTTGACTTCCTAATCCAGTTTAGATTTTGTATGTTCTGGATGTTCTTTCCCTTTATATTATTGTTGGTTATATCATTATACAATAGCTTTTTCTACTTCTATATGTTTACATTGATTTGATAATATCTGTAATTTATGCTTATAAAAATTTTGAGAATCTTTAGGAGCCCCTAGTGATGACTCCCTTGCCCCTCACCCGCATACGGCCGTTGTGCCTCTTGGATCTCTGGTATTAGAATACCAGTTTTCCCGTGGCGGGTTTTCAATTACTGTTACTGTTCTTGTTTCCCCTATTTCGTTTCCCCATTATCTCCCTTTCATATCTGACTTTCTCTTTCTCCGTTTTCTTGGGTCGAACCGAGGCTACTACATATCCCGCCATTCCCTATTTCATATGACGGTGCCAGGTAAACTAAAAGTTTCATCAATCAACGCCAAGGGCCTTAATCTCCCAGAAAAAAAGATCCAATCTGCTTTGATCTTTGTGGTCTGATAGAGTTGATGGTGCTCTAATTCAAGAGACACATTTTAAAATCTCTGCCCGTGGTCCTTCATTGGTTAATCGTCGATTCCCATTGGCTTACTATTGTAATAATCCCGATGGCAAGTCGAAGGGTATGGCGATACTTTTCTCCAAAAATCTACAAATTTCTGATGTTTCAGTTCACAAGCCAGTACCGGGGAGACTACTAGTTGAAAATTGTAAAATCTTCACACAAGCATAAACATTTATAGTACTTTATGCGCCCAATCAGGGTCAATTATCTTTTTTTCAATCACATCTTCTACACCTAGACTCTTTCATCACAGGTTTTGTCATTTTAGGAGGGGATCTGAATTGGTCCATGGACCTGTCTCTTGACACCTCCTCTGGTGCCCCTAGTTTTTTTAAACATAAACACCGTAAGAAAAAAAAAGATTTTCAATGATCTACAATTGGTCGATTCCTGGAGGGTTATGCACCCGACTGGACGGAACTACACATTTTATTCTAACCCACACCGAGTCTACTCCCGTTTGGACTATTTATAAGGCACAGACATCTCTCCCTTTTAGTTGAAACATCTATAGGTTCGATAACTTGGTCAGATCATGCTCCAGTTTTTATGATAATATCTACACCTTCACATTCTGTAGGCCAGTGGACTTGGCGTCTTAACAAAACCCTTTTACATGATAAATACTGCAAAAGTGAGATTGATAAAGCAATTGCTGAATATTTTGAAAATAATGATACCGCAGAGGTCTCAAAAGTGACTATCTGGAAGCGCATAAATGTACCCTAAGAGGTAAACTTATTCATCTCGGCTCCCTTATGCAGAAGAAAAGATCAGCCCAAATAAACAATTAATTACAAAAGATTAAATTGTTGGAGATGTCACATAAATCATCTCTATCCCAGGTGGAGTTTATGGAGTTGACTGAAGCTCGGATGAACTTAAATAAAATTCTCAATGTAAATACCCAACTTTCCATACGCAAATGTAAAAATAAATATTACCAGTGGGGCAATAAACCGGGACGCCTATTGGCTCAAGCACTTAGGGCCCAACAAACTTCCTTGTTTATCAATAATATGAAAAACGACAGAAGTAATCTCTGCTTTAAAACTCCGGAAATAGCAGACTGTTTCAAAAACTACTATTCAAAGCTATATAATTTAGTTGAACCCTCCCCAGATACACGGACCCTTTCTTATTTATTCTCCGATCCAAATCTTATTTAGAGAAAGTTGCCTATCCAACACTGACTCCATCTGACATACTCTCACTGGAGAGACCCTTTACCTTGCTGGAGGTAGAACTAGCTATATCGTCCATGCCCCAGGGCAAAATCCCTGGCCCAGACGGCTTCCCCTCCACCTATTACAAGATGTTTAAAGACATGCTAGCACCCAACCTTCTTCAAGCTTTTAATTCCATCTCGGCAGACACACATTTTTCCAAACAGTCCCTCGAAGCCCAAATAACAGTTATTCCTAAACAGGGGAAGGATCCTTCGGTATGCTCCAGTTACCGACCCATATCTCTGCTGAATGTCGATGTAAAATTATTCGCAAAATTGATGGCGACAAGACTTAACGAATTTCTCCCTTCCCTTATACACAGTGACCAGGTGGGATTTGTTCCAGGCCACGAAGCAAAGTATAATACAACTAAAATTCTGAATCTGATACATTTAGCTTCTCGCGGACGGATCCCTGCTATTCTACTGTCAACAGATGCCGAAAAGGCTTTTGACAGGGTCAGTTGGAGCTTTATGAGGTCTGTCCTGGAGCATATCGGACTGGGTCCACGGGCATTAGATAGGATCATGGCTCTCTATACATCACCAACGGCATGAGTCCGTGTCAATGGCTCTCTGTCTGACTCTTTTTCAATCAGTAACGGGATGAGACAGGGATGCCCTCTGTCACCCATAATTTTTGTTCTCTGTATAGAAGCGTTGGCTAGAGCTATCAGAGCCAACAACTCTATATCAAGTTTACAAGTTGCTGATAGAGAATATAAACTAGCTCTGTTTGCAGATGATCTATTAGCATTGATCACACGTCCCACCCATTCTCCTCCACATTTTATGAATGAACTAGACACTTATAGTGTCCTCTCCAATTTTAAGGTGAACGCATCCAAATCTAATGCCCTGAACATCTCGGCACCACCTTCTACAGTGGCTACATTGAAACGCTCCTACACATTTCTTTGGAAATCCTCACATATTACATACTTAGGGGTTCAGATACCTCAGGACCTATCACGTTTACTATCTTTAAATTTCCAACCACTTCTCCGAGCAATACGAAATGATTATAGTAGATGGCATTTACGACCTCTATCTTGGCTGGGCAGGGTAGGCGTAGTTAAAATGAATACTCTACCCAAACTACTATATGTCCTCCAAACACTGCCAATACAAATTCCAGACTCATGGTTCAGATCCATACAGCTCCTCATTCAACAATTCATATGGTCCCATAAAAGACCGAGAATCAGTAAATTCACCATGATAAGATCAGCTAGACGGGGCGGATTTCAACTCCCCGAAATAAGGAATTACTATAATGCAATTACGCTCAATAGGATCTTGTACTGGACCAGGAGTCGGGAAAATAAGCAATGGGTGGGGTTGGAAGGCCTATATACACAACAATACCCTGAAATGTTTCCATGGCTTCCTTCCATACCTTAATTAACTGCGTTTCATCCAAGCATTTCCCCCACACTATCTTTCTGGAAGACTATACATCGCTGTACATATATATCCTCTGATTTTGGGCCCTTAACCTCTTTTTTGGGTAATCCTGATTTTTTACCAGGTATTTCTCTCTCTCACTTTCGCACTTGGGCTTTAGAGGGACTCTTTAGGGTAGGACAATTGGTACAAATGTCTGGGGTTAAACAATTTGTAGATATTCAAACTAAATGGAACATCCCACAATCTGACTTTTGGAAATTCCTACATATCAGACACTGCTTGAATTCAGGTAATAGACTTCCACAGGCCTCTAGAGAGCTAACACAATTTGAGAAACTCTGTGTCGCCCCTCTCAACCCCAGACACACCGTATCCACCTTATACAAACTACTACATATGCCTGAAACCCACACCCTGCCTTTTTTCACTTCAAAGGAATGGGAGGCTATTTTTCTTAAGACCCAGAGAAGCTCCGTCTGTATTCAAATTAGGGAAACACAATACAAAATTCTAACGAGATGGTACAGACACCCCACCCTTTTGCATGCCATCTATCCCACAATTTTAGCCAATTGTTGGAGGTGCTGTAATGCCTTGGGCTCATTACTCCATATCTGGTGGGACTGCCCCCTATTAAAGTCTTACTGGATTGATGTTATAGCAATCTCCCAAGATATTCTTAATGTCACTATTCCTGCTAACCCGGCCTTCTGGCTGCTTAATCACTCATCTATGGCTTTATCGGATTATAAAACATCATTGGTGCGGCATCTGTGCAATGTGGCTAGAGCCACGATACCTGCTCTGTGGAGATCCACTAACCCTCCTACACGTAAAACTTGGTTTGCCAGGATAGATTATTATATGACTATGGAAGATACCCTTTTGGCTTCTGAAGATAAGACAACCGAATTTAATACCACATGGCATCCCTGGTTAATCTATAAAATTTCAGCTTCCTATAAAGATTACATATTTTCAGTGAAATAGAGGAAGCAGTACATCCCCATCTTTTTTCTTAACTTCTTCTTATAGCAAGTATTTTGATATGCTTTTACTGAAAAGCCTCTGTTCGGACCCAATTTTTTCTGTCCTTCTATATCTTCCCCTTCTCTTTACATTTTTTTTAACACCTTTTCCCCCTCCTTACCTCCCTTTGTTCCCCTTCTTTATCTCTAAATTTTGTTATCTTTTGATTTGGAGTATGTGCCATCTCAACCGGACTTGATACTAAAATTTCTTCCCTTAACTAATAGACCTACGGTTTTTGTATGATGCAGTGATCTATCAGACCTATTGAATTTGCTTACAGGGACCAGGTGTGCTTTGTTTCCCTTTTCTTTTTTCTGGTTCATTATATGTTCTCCGATGTTGTGACGGTATGTATTTTACATTGTTTCAATAAAAACAGAATATATAAAAAAAAAAAAATCAACAGCCAATTACATGTGGGCACATCGTAACCGATCTTTAAGAGGTTGGCAATTAGCACTGCTGGCACAAAGGTGTTAACAGCAGAGCTGTAATCCACAAACAACAATCTAGCATATTAATCTTTGTTCTCTAGATGACAAAGAACCTTATGGAGAACTAAAAGTTTAGCATCCTCAGTTGATCTATTTCACCTATAAGCAAACTGGTTAGTATCAAAAAAAAAAAAAACCATCGACATGTCACTTTTTAGGCGACCTAATACAGCCCTTTCAAAACACTTCATAACTAATGAAGTAAGGGCAATTGAATGATAATCATTAAGTCTGATTATAGCAGCAGACTTAGGGACAGGACAATTGTGGCATACCTCCCAACATGACCCTCTCCAGGAGGGACACAATGCTCTGCTTCTGGACTTTCCTCTTACTGTATAATTGCCGGCATCTATGTTGAACAGGTTAAAGGATAAGAAAGGTTTTTTAGCACAGGTGATGGCAATCATAAATTAAGAGGGAAGTTCAGAAGCATAGGCGTGCGCAGCTCATTTTATTAGGGGGTGCACCCCCCCGGAGGGGCATGTCTAGAACCGCCTTTTGGGCGTAACAAGCACCGCCTTTTGGGCGTGTCTAGCACCACCCATAGACATGTCTAGAACTATTTTACATTCTCTCAGTAAAATCACATTTCCATTTTAATATAAGACAAGTAAGGTTATAATTTACACATGTCCCATCAGAGCCTCATTTGCCTCTTTCTATGCCAACAGACCCCTCCTATGCAATACACCAGCATTTGTCACACATGTCCCCATGCTCACCAGCTACTGACAGTAGTGCCCCTTATTCACATTATGAGACAAAATTCACATTATGCCACAGAGTATGAGCCGAAATTCACATGACCCCACACAGTATGAGCCGAATTCACATTACGCCACACAGTATGAGATAAAATTAACATTACGCCCCACAGTATGAGCTGAAATTCACATGACCCCACACAGTATGAGCCGAATTCACATTATGCCACACAGTATGAGACAAAATTAACATTACGCCCCACAGTATGAGCTGAAATTCACATTACCCCACACAGTATGAGCTGAAATTCACATTACACCACACAGTATGAGCCGAAACTCATATTACACCACACAGTATTAGACAAAATTCACATTACACCACACAGTATGAGCCAAAATTCATATTACGCCACACAGTATGAGCTGAAATTCACATTACGCCACACAGTATGAGCAAAAATTCAGATTATACCACACTGTATGAGCTGAAATTCACATTACGCCACACAGTATGAGCCAAAATTCACATTACGCCACACAGTATGAGCCAAACTTCACATTACGCCACACTGTATGATCCGAAATTCACATTACGCCACACAGTATGAGACGAAAGTCACATTACGCCACACAGTATGAGTCGAAATTTCACCCTTTGACATACAGTATGAACTGAAATTAACGTGACGCCACACAGTATGATCCAAAACACACGTTATGTCACACAGTATGAGCCGGAATTCACATTATGGCAAACAATATGCCACCAGCAGTGCCAGATACACATAATACCCCCGTAGTGCTCACCGTTATTACAATAGTATAACACATTATTAATAATAAATATTTTGAGGGATACAAATAATCCATAGTAATAAAAAAATCTAAATTTAACATATTAAACAGAGCTGTCTCAGTGACACACTGACAGATAGCATGTGTCTTAAGGCCCATACACACTGGGTGATTTTTGCCCAGTGTGTATGCACCTTTACACTCTCTGCTGAGTGCTGAACTGTCTCAGGCTCGCTCAGCTGTGTCCTCCGCTCTGGTGGCGGATCCGATTCATCCTGAGAGGAACGCTACCTGGGCTGGGCCTGTGATGTTGGTGTGGCTGGCGGTGGCAGTTACAGGACAGTGAGGACACGGCGCAGAGGCAAATGCAGGATTTTTATGGTGGGGGGGGGGGGTTCCATATATATATATATATATATTCAGCAAAAACAATGGCCGGCACTCCTAGGAGATGTTAATAATTAAACTACATCACAGCATGTCACCAATCACGTAGTACACATAAACACACAGCATACATTGACACAGTAAACTCAATTAATAGTGAACATACACATAGATAACATACATACATACATACATCACATATAGCAGTAGTATACAACATGCATATATACAGTAGAGTAGACACACACACATACAGTAGCATAGATATACACAGCTGACACCATAGTATACATACTGTAGTGTACACACATATCTTTTTCACCAAAAAGTAAAACACAGCCACCATAATTGCATATAGACGCTGCCAGCCCCTGCCGGGTCAGCGAGAGCCCGCCCGGCCAGCATCTTTAATCAAAGACGCCCACGTACCCATCCACCACCGGACCCGCCACTACCGCAGTTAACCCCTAACATGGGTCTCATACCTACAGACAGGAGACGCTGCATCTGACTAGGCCAGTCCACCCCCATGAGAAGAAAAATACCTGTGGAGCAGCTCTCACTCACCCCCCTGCATGTGCATAGCCGCTGGAGGAGACTGGAGAGCGCGGGCGGGAGGCGGAGCTTGACATCAGTCACCCCCTGTGCGGCTGCTGCGCTGGGCAGCCGTTCGTGACACCAGCATGAGCCTCTAGAATTATATTGTCCACGGCGGTGAGCGGCAGGCGCAGCAACACGGTTTGTCAGTGTCAGACTGCAATGAGCAGCGCTAACACTGCGGCGGCTTATCGCGATCATCGCAGGCGTGGGGTGCGTGGGGGTGCCGGACATTAGGGGGTGCCTGTGCGCACCAGGCACCCCCCGTGCGCACGCCTATGTTCAGAAGCAGAGCATTCTGTCCCTCCTGGAGAGAGTCATGTTGGGAGGTATGTTGTGGTAACCTTAAAACATTGCAGGATAATACATTAAGCCAGAGAAAAATTAAAAATCTTAGTAAAAATGCCAGCTAGTTGGTCAGCACATACACGTAGTACTTTGTCTGGAATACAACCCAGACCAGGAGCTTTCCTACAATTAGTTATACAGAGGCAAAGCAAAACTTCAGATTCAGCCAAATGTATAGGATTATCTGCAGAGGGATCATAAATGTTCGTAGCAGGGTTTGAATTTGCCTCCTCAAACCATGCATAAACTTTATTTAGCTCATTTACAGAAGGGCCACCTGACTTATAAGCAATTGGACCTTTATAATCAGAAATGCACTTAATGCCATTCCACATAGACCTTGCATCACCAGATTCTTTAATGTGGCTCTCGATTTTACAATTTTCCCTCTCTTACCCAATCAGCTCCTGTTATTTTTTAAACACGGCCGGTAATGTGACAGTTAAAAGCTAATTGGTTAGTACATCATCTATCTCCACTTCATCTCTCCAAGCTTTGATAAATCTTGGCCAAAAGCTTTTATTAAGATGAGGATGTATTCATATTTTGACTCTGTACTATACTGAGGGCACAGTATAATAATGCTTTTTTTTTTTAAATTAAAGTTATAGTTATATAAAGTACATTTTGTGCTTTTAATTGCCAACCAAAAACAAATACACCAATTTAATTGTGGTGACAGTTATAATGTTTATTTTGGGTTTGGATTGTTCCAATTATGGTTACTTAATGAAAAACTGAAATCATTATCCCTAACAGTCTTGCCTCGGGGTGATCAAACGGAATCTCTCCTTTCAGAACTTTTTTTTTAATTAAACACTCAAGCATACTGTAACACTTTACTTTATGAATTGAGAATGCAATTTCTTTGTCTGGAAAACCTACCATTATGTAACTTCTATTTGAAAGCTTCATCAAGTTACTACCTAACAACATGATGTGTCATGATCAGCGTCTCACCTGAGACTGATGTGACACTTAGCTTGACAGTGTTAATCAAGAACAACCATCTGGTCTGTCTAATTAAAATCTCCCTTCCGTATCACACAATTAATAAAACCTTTGCTGCCACTGCCCCACCACTGCCACTCAAGGTAGCCAAACATGATACAATTTTTGGGCCAATAATCGGGGGATCAGACTGTTGTATAATGTGTAGGCATGAGCGTTTTGGACAAACTCATTTTTGATTGTCTGATCGGACAGCTTTGTCATATGATATTGGGCAGGAGGTCCCAATATCGTGTAGTGTGTGCGCATTCTCGATAATCTGCCCATATTTTCTATGGTTTGTCCTGAATACCTCTTCCTCCTTGTGGGTGGACATATGCAAATTCAGTATGGTGTGGCAGAAAATCAGTAACTTCCAAAAATGGGGTTGTTTGGCGTGATTTGAGGGCCATTGGTCTGCATACGGCACCTTTACCACTGTGGGACAATTGTGATGATCAAATTACAACATTTAATGAACAATCCATGGTAAGCCTTAGCTTTCTGTTTGGAGACAACTGAAATGAACAGTAATAACAGTTTTTATAGCAACTACCTAAGAATAACATACGCTATGATCAGTGGCATTTTTTACTGACCGGCTTACATTGTGCAAACCCCAAAATCATCTGCCTGATGCAGCTGCCTTGGTATACCTAATTAGTTTCACACCATTGGAGAGAATGAAATCAAATACAGGCGACTGCACTCAGTTGTCATAAGAAAAATATAAAAGAGGCTTATAGCTAAAGACCTGTAGTTTAAAGAGGCTTGCCACAGATACTAATTCAAATTCCAGCTAGAACACCTTCTGCGTGGAGAACTTGTTCTGTCCTCACAGGAACATTCCACAATGTTTAATCAGTTAAATAAAAATAAAGTGAGGACAATATTTGTGGCTGAGGTTTTTAACCATAACCTTAATATTACAAATATACTGGTTTGCAGGTGAAACAATGTAAAGCCTTGAAAATTATAGGTTTTTGGTTGCTTTGTTTTAGTTAAGGTTTAATTGAAAGCCGATAGAAATTTTAATTGTACATCAGCTGCTGTACTGTCAAACTGTAATAAGTCAGCTCTATGTGGAAAATATACTCTGTACATTAGCAAGCAGCGCAATGATTTTGGAACAATAGCATTTTTCTAATCAAGTTTTTCTACTCCCCTGCAATATTCTATTGATTATGTGCTGGACATTTCCATACACTAATTCTATAATATACCTACAGTATACAGACATTTATGTGGGTGTGCAATATTATTACTCATCCAATTCTGTGAAAATATAGTATGATTTATTAATACATGGTAATTATGGGCATTTGTTTAACATTACCCTAAACACTGGGTATATTTAAAGCACTTATATATTTAATTTTACATTTGGTGTACCATTTTATAGGTAATTTTTTTTTAGTTAAAATTATTAACATTCATATAAGGATACAAAATGCAGTTGTCAATGTGATTTGAAAATGGATGGTAATTTTGTATGGTCAATGCAGAATTCAATCCATGCTGAGTTTCCTTCTATTGTATTAATTGCTACAAAAGAAAGTATTATTGTTTAACGTGCTATTTGATGTTAATGTATATTCTATTAAGGAGGTGATAGTTTTCTTTATATATCCATGCATATTTGTGTTCATATTTTCCTCTTTCATTTTGGTTGTCTTACTCATGTCCAGTCTGTTACTGCAATCACACTGAATTTACTAACATATTAATGGTGATATTTTTTTTAATCCTTCTGGAGGTTTTGATAATTTGATCTCTTACTGTTATTCATTGCTCAACTTTTCATGTAGTCTCAAGCTACTGTATGCTTAGCACTCCAAAAGGATTTCTTTTTCTTAACATCAATAATCCATGTTACTCTGGAGACAAAGGATTCATTTAAAAAGTCACTTATCTTCCACCCCCATCCCTCCCCCACCTGCCTGAAAAAAATGTGGGTGTATTGTTGAATTGTCTGTTTACTTTTACTTGCCCACCCCTAAAATGAAGTACAATGACAGTGTTTCCATCCATTAACCAGAGTGATGCTACAGTATATGAAGCTGTGATGTTGGATTTGTTCACCTGCTTCTGATATTTGAGCTATTGCCTCTATTAATATAGAGACTATGAGGGGGAAATTCATTTAGGTGCGAGTTTTCAAAAGGCGTTATACACGTACACAGTGCCTTTATGTGCACACCTGAGATTCACGCAATTCGATTAGAAATGACAATTTGCACTACTGTTGCAAATTTTGTACAAAAAGTGAATTTAGGAAATAGGCATGAAAATGTGGGGAGACCGGCCTAGACTCCAAAAAAGTGACAACTTTGTTAAGAGAATCTTACAAAACACTGTTAGTGGGCATAAGAAATGCACTGTAACTTTTAAAAGGTGTCAAATGGCTGATTTGCGCATTTTATTAAAAACATAGAATAATGTAAAAAGCTTATGAATTTTATTTAATTACAACGGAGTTAATGAAAAATGCAAAAAAAAAGTAGAAAATACGTGATTTGGGGTGATTTGAGGCCACTTTATTTTTTTACGCTAAACAAAATTATAAAAAGCAATTATTTTTCATTGAAATAAATTCAATTTGTGGTGCATAAACAAATGAAAGAGTTGATTTCGGGGTACTTTAAGGCTATCTTTTTCTCACCCCAAAAATTACATGCATTCATTGCTGAAATAATAAATTGAAAACTTCCAAATTAGTCATTATGGAGGGTGTCCAAGGGGTTCAAATTTTTACCTTCAAATAAAGATTTTCCTTAGCTTTTTATCTGCTCAGGGGGTTACGGACTAAGGACCTAATTCAGACCTAATCACAACAGCAAAATTTTTCTCTAATGAGCAACACCATGTGCAATGCAGGTAGGGCAGATATAACATGTGCAGAGAGAGTTAGATTTGGGTGGGGTGTGTTCAAACTAAAATCTAAATTGCAGTGTAAAAATAAAGCAGCCAGTAGTTACCCTGCACAGAAACAATATAACCCACCCAAATCTAAGGGGGTTATTCAGACCTGATCGTAAATGTGCTATATTTACCACATCTACGATCAGTTTCTCTGACATGCGGGAATACGCCCAGCACAGGGCTAGTCCGCCCTGCATGTCAGGCCCTACCTTCCACCCCCTGCACAGGTGCGAAAGCATTGCACGGTGGCGATACTTTTGCACCCGCCAAGCAGCTCCCTACCTGTGCCGTGTTCTGGGTTGCAGCGGCTGCATGTGATGTCACACGGCCCGCCCCCGCAACGGTCCGGGCACACCTGCGTTTTCCGGAACGTGCCCCTCCAATGGCGTTCTAATGCCATTGGCCGGCCACCTCCTGCTCCGCGACCGCCTCTGCCTGTCAATCAGGCAGAGAGGATCACACCAGCTTTTGCATCTCACTGGATCTTACTGGGTGCGCACACACTCCTGAAAGGGCTTCAGGCTGCGATCGCTAGTGTACCAGTGATCAGGTCTGAATGAGGCCCTAAATCTCTCTGCACATTTTATATCTGTCCCCCCTGCAGTGCACAAGGTTTTGCCTATTAGACAAAGATTTTGCTTTTGTGATCAGGTCTGAATTAGGCCCTAAAACACTGTTAGTCCAATAATTACTTAGTATCAAATATTATAACCTATGCTAGAGCTAAATGTAAAAGTAAAAATGTCATGCAATAGAAATTAGTAGGACAAGTCACTAGGTATTAGTACAAAGATAAATTACACCACCATTGCAAATTATGAATGTTACTTCAATGCTGATTGGTTGCCATGGGCAACTTCTTCACTGGATCACTTCTCCACTCTTATCACTGCTTCATACATTTACCCCATAGACTGTTACCTCCAATGAAGCAGAGACTGATATTAATGCTTCAGTTGTCTCTGACAGACTTTGTGTTACATTATACAACTATTACTTTGCTTGATTCCCATCAAGGCTCTATCCATGTGGACAACAAAATGAAAAATATGGGGTTTATGTACCGCTGGGCGCCGGGTCACCACAATATTGTGATAGATTGTAATAGAACAAATCTACAATACATCCTTTTAGGTCAAAATGGAATCCCTCCTCGCACACATATCGGGATCTGTGACCCGGAAATGGCGCCTTGCAGGGATGACGTTAGATACCGAGCCCTCCACGGCATCGCAGTTACCTTGACTACCGGGAGGATCATTATTATAATAATAAACCACAGCTGGACATATAGGATCACATTGGTTAGAGGGGGTATTTAGACCTAACCGAGGACTGAGATTACTACACTGCCTTGATAAAGAACCAAGAGATAGGGTCGAAATGCGTTGGTGCAAAACGGGACCCCCCCAGTGCCTGCTAACTGACTTTGCCAACCATTCACCAGTGGAAAAGATCCCAGATTGCCTTCCCAGAAGGATAACTGGTGTTTATAAGAACTTGATTGAGAACTGACCGTTGCCAATTCTCAGTCCCTCTGGTAATTGTTTTGCACTTCAATATTCACAGGATTGAGGGAGAACACCACTGTTTCACTTCTATTTGTCCTCATATATTATTACTGTGACGTGTATAATTTGTTATTAAATTAATGTTTCTACACATGATTTGTATTTTTTATTTTTCCCCTTATGTGCTGATTCATGTGTATTGATACTGCACCATCTGAAGAGGGATTCCATTTTGACCTAAAAGGACGTATTGTATATTTGTTCTATTACAATCTATCACAATATTGTGGTGACCTGGCACCCGGCGGTACATATACCCCATATTTTTTATTTTGTTGCCGCTACTCTTGAGGTGTTGTGGAGAGACACCTCTTTGGGTGTATACATACCATAGGGCTGCCTGAGTGCTTTTGTGCAGTTTTTAAGGTTTACGATCTTTGTTTTTCTGTACCCTGTTCCTTCTATCCATGTGGAGTTTGTACGTACTCCCCATGGTTGTGTGGGTTTCCTTTGGGTGCTCCTGTTTCCTCTCACAATCCAAAAACATGCAGTTAGGTTTATTGGCTTCTGACTAAAAATAACTGTGGTATACTGTATATGTATGTACAGTATGTGGTAGGGAATACAAATTGTAAGCTCCACTGTGGCAGGTACTGACATAAATGACTCATTAGTCTCTGAAACATGATGCAGAATATGTGGCAGCAATATAGATAGCTGTTAATAAATAAAATAAATACATTTTCCTGAGCCCATAGAATTCAATAAATTGCTGCTGTCCAGGGTCCTGAAAAGCAGTTTTCTTGTACTTTTCCATCACACAGTATTTGGGATACGGTCTCTAGGTCGGCCACTGTAGGTCGACGTGAGCATTAGGCCGACATGGCAAAGGTCGACACATGAAAATATCGACATGGGTTTTTGTGGTGTTGTTTTTTTTTATAATTTTATTTTATTTTTTCATACTTTGTGATCCACGTGGACTACAATTGGGAATAGTAACCTGTGTTGAGTGCAGCGGTAGCGGAGTGAGGCACCTTGCGCGAGCTATGCAAGAGGACATGGTGCCCTGATTGGGGTTCATGTTCACTTTACGAAGAAAACTACTCTAAAAAAAGCAAAAAAAAAAACACATGTCCACCTTTTTCCATGTCGACCTGCTGACCATGTCGACCTTTTCCATATATCAACCTGAGTGTTGACCTAAATATGGTCGACCCAACAAACCCATTCCCAGTATTTAGAGTGATTCAATAAGGATGTCTAACTCTGTGGTGACTATGCAGACGTGAGATTAAAGGAGATAGTATAGTATACTAACAAAGTACCAATGCTATTTAAAGCATTTTAACCTTGTGGGTCTTATAACTTTAAAGACTCTGCTATAGGAACAGAACTAAACGAAAGGTGGGCCCCACAACGACCACTAAAGAAAAATGTGGGCAGGTAGTACCTTGATGCAATGTGTGCCCACTCCATAGCAGCCTTTTCCTCACATTCCTTCTTCTGTTCCCCAAATGCCCCCAGTGTCTCCTTGACATGCACCCTCCACAGCAGTGTCCCCCTACATGCTCCCATGTGCCCCAATTGTTCTAAACATATGTCCATGGCTCATTGTAGCATGTCCTTCCATATGCCCTCTTGTGTGTCACCATATGCTGCACTACACTACATCATTACCAGTGGCAGATTTTACCTGTGGGCTGTAGGACTGCAGCCCCACAGGTAAAATCTGCCACCCTACTTAATGCCTATGAAGTCAGATGTAGTGCGTGACTGCACTGGCTTCACTATGACTGGCAGTGACATCGGAAGTCCTACTTGTCAGTCACAGACACTACAGGCTGTCCCATCAGGAGGTATTTCTGCCCTCTGGGACAGCTAGACTGGGCTGGGGGGGCACAGCAGGACTAAAAAAAAATAGAGAGCGGTCCACAAGCGCTGTCAGGATAGAGCCACATAGATGGCTCACCTGATTTTTCTCCTGGGTTTTCCTATGATCTTAATCACATCAAAAGAGAAGTAGGGAGACTTAATCGGGTACCAAGTAGTACTCAATTGTCATTAAATACTCTTTTCTGGGAACACCAACACCCACCTTAAATCAGTGAGATGTGTTCATCAAAAAGTATCTATAATTTTCACTTTTTCAATACATCAATGGATACAATTCACATTAGAATGACACTCACCAGACAACTGGTTACTATGTTCATCAAAAAGTATCTTTCAAAGTATGAGTCCTCAATACATATACGGAACATTTGATGAATGATCTCCAAGTCATATGTCCTCCACAAAAGGTATTTATTCACAAAAATCCAACAGATTAAAAAATCCCCAAATTCATAAAACAGTCCATTAAAAAACAATCTTATTCAGTTCCACCTGGTTTGTTGCACTCTGCTCCATAAGGAATAGCAAAAAAGAAGAAAAGGAACCTCTGGCGCTACTAGATAGGGTGTGGATCGTTATTGAGAGACTGCAGTGGTGTTTTTTGTGTATATAAAAAAATGTTTTATTTTTTATTTATTTTGAGTACATGGGTAAAAATGAACAACAGTAATATAAAAATTGTGGTTAATGTTGAAACCTAGTACTGTCTAAAACTGCCTAGTATCAGTGTAAGTGGCTCTAATGCAAATGTAAATACATGTACATATGGAAATATTTAAAACACATAGGTTTAGAATGCCATAAACCTCAGTTGCATGTAAATCAAACAGTTCTGAAAACTGTGAACACCTTGCAGCTGTAATTACCTTGTAGTTATTTATAAAGGGTTTGCAGCAGGTACAAATTGATACATTTTTGACACAGTAATTTAAAACATAGTATGGATGGATACTGTTGCTAAAATGTTCCTCTGTTAAAAAGTCTTTCCAGTGCATGCACAGTCTGATAAGAGGGAGAGTACTGTCTTCCCGTTTCTAAAGTTCTTTCTATTGTCGCTCCTGTTTCGTATGTAAAATGGTGTCCTTTAACGTTTGTTTTATCAGCGGCTTTTAACAGGCGTCTTCCAGGGGGTCAGGATCTCCGGATCTGAGGCGGGTGTCGGGGGGCGTGGTCCAATGCGTTTCACTCGGCTCAGGATGCCGTGCTTCATCAGGGACTGTGTGACATCGGAAGACGCCGCCCGCTAAAGCTCCACGAGGATCAGCACTGCAGGCGCCTGCAGCAACATCGCTGCTCCGGAGGAAAAAGGCACTCACAACCCACCACTGCCTGGAAAAGAGACAGAGCCCGCCCTAGCCAATATGATGCCCTAGGCAAGATTCTGGCTGGTGCCCCCTAGCACCACCGCTGGTTCCGCCTCTGACCTTGTACCTCTTTCCAAGCACCATCAACCCAGAGCAGTCTTTATTTTGGGGTTTGTACCCCCTATATTTTAAATAGGAACAGTTTGCACATTTGGCGCACAGCCCAAAAAGGGGTGTGTTTTTGCTGGGAAGGGGCATGGCCACACAATAGTAACCCCAATTCCAATTACGCCACACAGTACTGCAACTTTATTCACATTTGATCATGCAATAGTGTCCATAATTCATATTACATCCCACAGTAGTATCACTTTATCTTATAAACGTTACTCCTCACAGTAGAGCCCCTTATTCACATTACATTCCACTAAATTGCTCCTTATTCACATTACACCACACCCTATTGCTCTTCATTCACATTAAACGACACAGTAGTGCCCTTTCTATATGCAACGCCACATAGTAGAGCACCTTATACACATAATGCCACACAGTAATGCACCTTGCACATTATGACAACCTTTATTAATGCCCTTTTACATGTAATGTCCCTTACACATATGCTGCACATTATTAATGCCCTTATACACATAATGACACACATAGTGCCCCCTACACATTTGCGGCACATTATTAGTGCCCCTATACACATAATGACACACATACAGTAGTACCCTGTTACACATATGCCACACATTATTAATGCCCTTATACACATAATGACACACATAGTGCCCCTTACACATATGTTGCACATTATTAATGCATTTTTACATGACACACATAATGCTCCTTACGCATATTCCGAACACTACTGCACAACCAACCTACTCACATGCACACAACACTCACACTGCCACTAACACTGTGACCTCTGCCTCTGCTTGAATACTGATGTGTCCTCATAAATCTTGCCTCAATGCTAACGTCGGGCACGTTTTTTAAATGAAAATGCATCTTATTTGCATTGCTATGTGGCTAGGATGCACAAGCAGCTTCTGCTGATTAAACTGATATGCAGCATGCCTATATACTGTGTGAGACTGTGGCTGTATCTGCATATGAAATGCTACATACAGAATATAGGCATGCCGCATATCATTTTAATCAGCAGAAGCTGCTGATGCCCCTAGGCATATCAGATGCCCTAGGAAATTGCATTGTGTGCCTATGCCTATGGCCGGCTCTGAAAAGAGACCACCAGTCCTGTAGGGGACGAAGACATGTAAGTTCATTACATCAGTTAAAAGCCGCTGATAAAACAAACGTTAAAGGACACTATTTTACATACAAAACAGGAGCGACAATAGAAAGAACTTTAGAAACGGGAAGACAGTACTCTCCCTCTTATCAGACTGTGCATGCACTGGAAAGACTTTTTAACAGAGGAACATTTTAGCAACAGTATCCATCCATACTATGTTTTAAATTACTGTGTCAAAAATGTATCAATTTGTATCTGCTGCAAACCCTATATAAATAACTACAAGGTAATTACAGCTGCAAGGTGTTCACAGTTTTCAGAACTGTTTGATTTACATGCAACTGAGGTTTATGGCATTCTAAACCTATGTGTTTTAAATATTTCCATATGTACATGTATTTACATTTGCTTTAGAGCCACTTACACTGATACTAGGCAGTTTTAGACAGTACTAGGTTTCAACATTAACCACAATTTTTATATTACTGTTGTTCATTTTTACCCATGTACTCAAAATAAATAAAAAATAAAACATTTTTTTATATACACAAAAAACACCACTGCAGTCTCTCAATAACGATCCACACCCTATCTAGTAGCGCCAGAGGTTCCTTTTCTTCTTTTTTGCTATTTGTTAGAATGAGGAATACTTGAAAAGAATTCCCACCCTTGAAACCTAGGCTGCACGGATAGATTCCTTCCACATATATATAACATTTATTGGAGGGAGCGCAGAACACCCCCCCACCTGCACACTACTCCATAAGGAACCTTAAACATATTCCCTCTCACCACCTGCTCCCGGGAAACGATAGGAGAAGGGGACTGTTCAGGTTAAGATGACTACAATTTCCCAACTGGTCAGTAGGTGTGCGATCAAGGACCAGGATGGCACTGGAATTACCCAGTTGTCTGGTGAGTGTCATTCTCATGTGAATTGTATCCATTGATGGTATTGAAAAAATGAAAATTAAAGATACCTTTTTGATGTGATTAAGATCATAGGAAAACCCAGGAGAAAATCAGGGGAACCATCTACGCGGATCTATCCTGACAGCGCTCTCTGAATTTTTTTAAACTATGTTACTGGGACGTGGTAATCTCATGAGTTGGTACTAAGCTGCAGTTGGGTAGCGCCCGATACACCATCAGATTTTCTTTGCACAGTAGGACTGCCTAAGAATCTTCTCCTTCGTTACAGCCCACAATGTCCGGCCGGCGTACTATAATAAGTCATTCAGACTCATTATTAGCACAGCTAGCTAATGCCGGTAGTTAAGCCGCTGCATAGGAACATGTTGATGCCATAATGCCCATAAGGTTCAAATGCTTTAAATTTCATCCAGGATACTTGTATTTTCATAGTGACTGTCAACTTTTCATATGTATCCCTTATCTAGGATAAACAAACTGCTTTGGCAAAGTGCAGGTTAGGGAGCAGACATGACCTCCTCCTGTATTTCACTGCATGTATTCAGAGATTATTGCTGTTTATATTAGTACCTTGACGTGTTTGTTAAAGCAAAGAATTCCAGACACTAATTCCATACATGTAAATTCCTGTGTGAGTGGGTGCAGTATAATTACAGCTGAGTCAGTTCTGCTTTTACCTAATTATATGCGGATACAGGAATCAATATCCCTTCTAAAAATGATTTTATTTTATTAACCATGTGAGGTAATAAAAAACCCAAGTTACAGGAAGGGTCACTTTATTGTTAGGCTTAGTTACTTAGCGGCAACTTAAATAGAAATAACCATTAAAATAAAGACAGGGCCTTATGCAGCGTTGAATGCAAATTGTCCATATTAAGCTCCCATGTTGCATGCATGACAAATGTTTGTCTTATCCATGTGTAGTTGTATGCATTCTGCATTGTGGCCATCCCTAATCTGTGCCTTAGGTTGCTACTGTAGAACATGCCAAGAGAACGTTCTGTATGTTTTTTTATAAGCTAGAAGCAATATTTCTCATTGGCATTTTGTTTTCATAAATACCAATATGTAATGCATACTTGTTTCTCATACTGTATGTAACAGTGTATAAAAGAAAAAAAACTTTACTACAGTGTCTTACCATAATGGACAATGGGTCTAATATGTGACAAATAATATTAAAATGGTGACAACAAATGTGTATTGCATAAGCAAATCTATTGCTACTTTTTTTTTATTATCTAAAATGTGACAATCCAAAGACTGTGAGGTCATCAGAAATTTGTGTGAGAAGAACAGCTACTTCAATTAGAACATAGATAATGGGCAGTACCGTACGTATGGTGTAATGGTTAGCATTACTGCCTCACAGCACTGAGGTTATGGGTTAGATTTCCATCATGGCCCTAACTGTATGGCATCTGTATATTCTGCCCGTACTTACGTGGGTTTCTCTGGGTATTTCGGTTTCCTCCCACAATTGGGATGCAGTCAATGTACCGACAAACCAAATCCTGACTGTCAAAATCCCGACAGCAATTGACAGACGGTCAAAATCCCGACATGGTCAAAATACATAATCAAAAAGTCGACATGAGTTTTTCATGATTTTTTTCATTGAAACCGACTTGTTCATACTTTACCACCCCAGTGGACCAGGAGGGGGAATATAATAGCGTGCCGAGCGCAGCGAGGCACCGTGCCCAAAGCATGGGGAGTGCAGCGAGCCATGCAAGGGGACGCGGTACACTCATGTGGTGTCCATGACGACCTATGTCAACATACACACCAAAAAAAAATGAAAACTTTTGTCGGCTTTTTGACCTGTCGACATTTTAAATGTTGGTATTTTGACCATGTCGGTATTTTAAATGTCTGTATTTTGTCCATGTCGGGATTTTGACCTTGTCGGGATTTTGACCGTCAGTCAGTTGCTGTCGGGATTTTGACTGTAGGTATTAAATACCGATCCCCCACAATCCAATAATATACTGGTAGGTTAACTGGCTCCAGACAAAAATAAACAACAGTGTGTAAGTATGTGCGTGTATATGGGCAGACTAGAATGGCCAAGTGTTTTTTATTTGCAGTCAAATTCTATTTTTCTATGTACAGTAACTATTAGTTTACTGACATGTCTGTTGTTCAAGAACTTGATAGTGGAAGTAGCTTCACATCCTAATTTATCTAAATTGTCATTCAACAGTATCTTGTATACAAATATGAGATTAGGTTGTGAGGTCGTGGCTAGAACCAGAAATGTTATGATTGGCCAGTGTCAAGGCAAACATGGGATTTTTTAATTAACATCAAGCAGCACTTTGAGACTTACTATTTAAAGTACAATTCCAATGTGTACAACAGTGCATCTTCTGGAGATTTCATTGTTATTCAGTGCAGAAATAAATGAGAGAGATTAGACTTAATTAGTACCTCAGTAAATGTGATTTAACCATGTGGGCTCAAGCATATCCTTAACACTTGGACTGTAATAGCAGAGTTTTGGAACCTCTGGTTTAGACTATCTCACATTCTCTAAGTAAAGACATAGACCCCTATGTACTAAGCCTTGGATAGAGATAAAGTGGATAGAGATAAAGTACCAATCAGCTCATAACTGTCATTTTACGAACCCAGCCTGTAACATGGCAGTTAAAAACTTATTGGCTGATATTTTATCTCCATCTACTTTACCTCTTTTCAAGGATTAGAACATAGGCCCCTAAGAGTCTGGCTTACAGTTGCATGCAATTTTTTGTTTCCACTGCACATGCACAAAATCCCTAATAATGTATAAGATGCATGTGTTGCACAGACGCAGTTGTGATTGAGACTTATGGTCTCAGAAATGTCAAGAAAATGTGCTGGGCCGTGACTTGGAGGTGGCTAAATGGATGAACGAAGATGGTCTGTCTTATGTTCATGTTATGGTAGTGTTGTGGGCATTTCACCAAAGTGTCTGTATACACAGATATGTCAGTGTTCACATTTGAGGCCATATTCCATTGTAAAGTCATAGTCATAGGGCAGGTGTGACAGTTGGTGGCAACTAAAGACACACCATGTGGTATTAGAGTATCTACAGATGCTTGCAGTGGGCGTCTCAGACCTTGTACATTCAGGGAAGGGATTTGGAGCGGCATTTGCATAAAGTCCAAGATGGACAACCGCCAGAAGATACAGACATGGCCGCATCTGCACCCACAACTGAATCAGCCTCTGAGGGTACACAAATCAGCCTACAATAATACATTACTTCTGAAATACACCAAGTAGTAACTGACTTAAACACCAAAAGAAGAAGTGATTTGCATATTTTTATGATTATTATACGGTGGGGGTAATTCAGATCTGATCACTGCTGTGTGTTTTCGCACAGCGGGCAATCAGATCTGAACTGCTCATGTGTATGCACCGCACTGCACCGGCATGTCGCACGGCTGCAACGGGCATCGGCGCCCTGCGACGGGATGGTGCAAAGGATCTATTCGCACCGGCATTCGCAAGGAGATTGACAGGAAGAGGCCATTTGTGGGTGTCAACTGATCATTTTCAGAGAGTGTCCAGAAAAACGCAGGCGGGCTCAAGCATTTTCAGGGAAGGTGTCTGACGTCAGCTCCAGCACTGATCAGCAGGATTCCATTGCACAGGAAGAGTAAGTCCTGGGCTGCGCAGAGACTACACAATCTGATTTTTGTGCAGCTCTGTAACACAAGCGAACACACACTTGCACAGCGATTTAAGCCTCCTCCTGTAGGCGGCGACTGTCTGATCTCAGGGCAGCAAAAAAATGCAGCCCAGCGCTCAGATCTGAATTAGGCCCCTTGTCTCTTCGGTCTTTTTACCACTCCTTTATATCTTTACACCAATTTGTGTATCTATAATGGATGCAGGGTGTGCAGTGCAGGGGGGCCCACACCACACACCATGCACCTACATAGTTATAATTTCCCCTCCTGTGCCCTGTGGCGGGCGGCGAGCAGAGAGGAATCACCTGCAAAATTGATGCAGTGGACATTTTCCCATTGCTTTGTGCATGCACAATATTGGTGTCCCCGGGAACGAGGAGTGGGTGCTGTGTTCTTGCAGACCTGTGCATTCGCAGTAGACACTTGCACAAAGCAACAGTCTACAGCAATGTGAATGCTGCGGGTGCTACCAGAGAGGAGGGCGCCTGCACCGACCCTGCACATGAGCTTTCGCCTCTATTAATCTGCCCCTGATTACACCCAAACATTTTGTACTTTTCATGCTAGTACTGCAAGGTTAACACAAAAGGTGTATTGTTCCTTTATAGTTCTATTGCTTGACAGTTGTTTTCTGTTTTGTTTAATTTTTTCTATGAAATGCTTCCAAGAGTTAAAGTAATCTTAAACTATAATTTTGTGACTATGTATATAATACTGTATATAAATTATACTAATCATTAAGTTACTTTTTTACAGTTGTCTACCCACTTCCAGTGCAATGAAGCTCCTTGCAGGCTCGGTGGTGAGATATGCTCACCACAGGTTCTATTCCTACTCTATGGGTGTCGTGAACACCCATGAGTGGGAATAGTCCCTGTCAGTTGTCATACCGGTATTGTGACCTCCAGTCACATAACTACATCCCCCTGTGTTGTGTGTTGCCATAGAGGATTGAACCTAAAAAAGGTGATAAAGGACCAGCCAATCAGCTCCTAACTGCCATGTCACAGGTTGGGTTTAAAAAATGACAGTTAGGAGCAGGTTGGCTGGTCCTTTATCACCTTCTACTTTATCACTTCACCAGGCTTAACAAATCTGCCCCACTGTACTGAATACAACAAACAGGCCACATTTTTATGATGTCTGTATGTGCGGAATACTGGTCATATGACTAAATTAGCACATCCGATTTTAAATCAAGTTTCTGTGCTCAAAATTGTATTATTAATTGGGCTTCAGGTCTGAAGTTATTAACTACTACTGTATGTTTTCTATTTTTATCATGATTCTAGACATAAATGAAACGTAAGGTTGACTTGTAAGCCTGAGATCACTTTAAACTCCAAGGTTGAGTTGCTAGTCTACCTCTTAACTTTAAGAAAAACATTATTGACACTTGTAGGGCCTTATATTTTTTTCCCTAGTGATAAGGGATCTTGAGTGGGGCCCAGAGATTTGTAAGTGTTATTAGGGGTTGACAGATTCCATCATTCATGTTCTTATTACTAGCTGTTGTCACTGCTCTCCTCCATTGTGGGTCCCAGTTGTAGGCAACCGGGATGCCGCATCATGCTGTCCACACTTTCCAATAGTCCTAGCAGTTGCTAGGCAACCAGGACTCAAGGAGAGCATGGTGGTTCCTGGTCCTGGCTGTTGCCTAGCAGCCAGGACACTGGCTGTATATCCAGCTTTACAGCTGCAATCAATTCCTGTCATTAGGGAACTGCTCTCTCCGATTCTCCTGGTTCCTGTTGGTGTTAGAAGGCAGTCAGTCCCACACACACACCCATGCCGGTGACAGTTCTTCCGAGAACCTTGTCATTTGGTCCCTGTTCATGACTGACTATATTCTGGTGTCTTGCTACTGCTGCCTAGCTGCGCTACCAGACCTGTTTCCTCAGCTAAGTTCATTGATCATAGAGTATTACCACTGCTACTTATATGGAAGGTTCAGTGCTAATCTGTGTACATTTCTCAATGTGAATTCACCTGTGGAATGCATGTATCGTGAAACCTTGAGTATTACACTGCTACTCATATTGAAGGTTCTGTGCAACTCTGTGTAGATTCCTCTCATTATAGTTACTGTAAAAACCTGTAATCTCCTGCATTGCTGCAATACTACATCTGTCGGCCATATTGTGTTTCTCTGCTGTCAGAGATCTGTACACTCCTGCACTGCTGCTTAACCGTTTAATGCTGCTATTCTGGCCCAGTCCTTCATATATCATTATTTGTGTTTCATTCCTGCTGTAGTTACCTGCTTCAGCTTATCTCCTGCGATCTCCCGTTTATTATTTAAGCTCCTACTGTCCAGATTTTAATATCTGGTGGCAACCTAAGTACCGGTGAATGTATCTACTCTATGGAAACAATTGGTGGTTGTTATAGGCAGAAGACCTCTCTGGCATGACTCTTGGAGTCTTATATAATAATTCAGGAGTATCATAACAGTTCAGAAAATGTCCTCCCTATTGTGATTAAGTTTGTGATGTTCTGTTGTTTGTGGGTGGTGGAAAGAGCATATGTTTATTGTGCATATGATAATATATATTTGATTATGGTGTGTTAGGTTATTTTTGACCCGACACGTAAATTAGATTCTGGTCATCCGAGTGTGCTTTGTGAATTGGGGAGAGTTGTACACCAGTGACTTACTTATTGTCTTTTTTTTCCTTCTTTTGTCCCCTTACATACTGTACTAGCAATTTTAATAATTAAATTAGATTTTAAAAAAATATATGATCAAACCTAAATGTCAACTTCAGTTATGTATAGTTATTTAATTACATTTATTAAAGGAGGAGTTCCGAGTGGCAGTCTTCAACCATTAGGGAGTTTATGCCATTTTATAGAAAATGTGGTTTGTGGATTTTAAAATCACATTACTACATTGCTATAACAACATTTAAAAAAAAAAACAGGTGTTTAAACTCCGTAATATAGATTTTGTAATGTAACAATATATGTAAGGTACTGTACAAGACTTATTACATTACTGTGACAATGTCTCCTGGGTATGCTTTATGGTAATCTCTATTGTATTTCTACCATTTACTAAACATTTTTAGTCACTTAGTGCTGGCTTAGTAGATAGCCAGTGTTGATGTTGCTGCCTACAATTGTTTTACTTCGTAAACAATCAGTTGTCTTAGATGTAATTATTCCCATGCTGGCACCTATGTGAAAGTAGGAATAACACTAATTACTGTGGTTTTCTATGGTAAATAAGTATATTCATTTTTTCTAATAATATATTCGCTCTTACACAGCAGGAAAACTGTATCCCTGGCAACAGTGCTTATTTGCAGTATTGAGCATAAACAAATAAAATGAGGTAATTTGCTGCCAATGGAGTAATAAAACATTTTAGATTACATTACAAAGTAACAGGGTCAGTTTATTTGTCTTCAATCATTTCCGTGGGTTTGTTAATTTCCATCTGTTAATTTCACACTGTATGTTTTTCCTCTCTTTCAGAATACACCGGTGGGAACTCCAATCTACATTGTGAATGCAACAGACCCTGATCAGGGAACAGGTGGAAGTGTGCTATACTCCATTCAACCACCTTCCAATTTTTTTGCCATAGACAAGTCCCGGGGCATTGTGACTGTGGTCAATCAACTGGATTACGAGATCACTCAGGCTTATCAACTTCAAGTCAACGCAACGGTGAGATATGGACACTGTCTGGAGACCATTCTGTCTTTTCATTGCTGCTGCAGGAGTGGAATCAGGGCCACAAAACAATGAAACAACCATTACATTTCAGTAACCTTTCAGTTCCACATCTTGCATATTTAATTTATAGCAGATGATAAAATCATTCAAATTAAAGATCTTTAAGAGGGATATTATAACAAAACATTATAAAATGTGTGCATTTTTCCTTGACAATTTCATTGTTTATTTTATGTATATATTATACAATCACTAGCAGCAAGCAGAGTGGGAACTGAAGGAGACAATGGATAGTGAATTCTCCATTGTGATGAGTGAGAGGGAAATTAACCCTATGCATCAGCCATCATGGTGGGAATCCTGCTCCATATTAGTTGCTTGGTGGGATGTTGTGTCCCACACTAACTACCAGGTGGAACATTGTGCCCCACATACAGTGAGTCACTAGTTGGGTCATTGTGTATGACACTAGCCACAAGATTGTGCCAGATGCTAGCAACCAGGTAGTACAATGTGCCAGATACTAGCCAACAGAAGTGCCTCACACTAGCCACTAATTGGGAAATCATGTTCCACATTAGCCACAAGGTGTAATGTAGCACCCTACACAAGCCACTAGAATAGGTTCTGCTTTATATACTAGTAATCAGAGAGGAATTTAGACTGTAGTTGCTGGACTGCTGATTTGTGTAAATGGGGACATACTTTATTTTGTATTATAGAAGATTTCTGAATTGTGATCTTTTTAAGGCATGACGATATTTTATCTGCCTCTTTGACCCCATCCACCTCCATGTGTCGGTCATCAACATTCCCAGCCACTCCTCCCCATTCCTTGACAACTTTGCTGCCTGGCTTACCCACTTCCTTGCCTCTGACCTACCCTCTATCATCCTCGGTGACTTTAACATCTGTATTGACATCACTAAACCAGCATCCACTAATCTTCTTGCTCTCTCTTGCTCCTTTGGCCTATAGCAATGGACCTCTACCCCAACTCAGTCTCAGCCACTCCCTTGACCTTATCTTCTCCCAACGGTGTGATCTATCTGGCTTCTCCAACTCTCCCTTCCCCCTATCTGACCATCATCTACTTTCTTTGACCCTCTCATTCCTCCTTTCCTACCCACATCCAAACCCACTATCACCTGACACAATCTCATGTCTCTGGACCCCACTGTCATATCCTCCCTCAATACTCTCCTTTCTCCTCTATCCACCATGGTCTGCCCCAACCAGGCGGCCACCTTCTATAACTCCACTCTTAACACAGCACTCAGTTCTCTTGCCCCATCTCCTCTGTCCCCCTCCACAGTTCTAAAATCCAGCCCTGGCACTCCAAACTGACCCGTTTCCTGCAAAAATGCTTACGCACTGCCAAGTGTCTATGGAGGAAATCTCATTCTCTGGCAGTCTTCCCCCATTTCAAGTATATTTTCTTTTACTACAGCTCTGCCCTCTCTTTCACCAATCAATCCTTTTTCCAATCAGTCTTCTCTTCTCAGTCTTCCAGTCCTTACCACCTCTTTGATACTTTCAACAACCTCCTCCACCCCCCCCCCTCCCGGGTATGGATCATTGGGTCGACACAACTTAGGTTGACAGTCATTAGGTCGACACAACTTAGGTTGACAGTCATTAGGTCAACCACTATTGGTCAACATGCATTAGGTCAACAGGGTCACTAGGTCAACATGGTCATTAGGTCGACATGAGGTTTTTTTTTACTTTTTTGGTGTTGTTTTCTTTGTAAAGTGATGGGGAACCCCAGTTAATGCACCATGTCCCCTCGCATGGCTTGCTTCACTCACCATGCTTCAGGCATGGTGCCTCGCTCCACTACCGCTGTGCTCGACACAGGTTACTATTCCCAGTCATAGTCCACATGGATTGTAAAGTATGAAAAAGTCAAACAGTGGGGGAAAAAAATGTGAAAAACTCATGTCGACCTTTCACCTGTCGACCTAGTGACCCTGTCGACCTAATGCATGTCAACCAATAGTGGCCGACCTAATGACTCTCGACCTAATGACCGTATCCCTCCCATTCACCCTCACTGCCACTGACTCTGCCTCCTTCTTCTCCCAAACATTTGAAGCAATCCATAATGAAATCTCCTATCTTCTCTCATCAGCCCGGCTGCCTTCTCCCAACTTGCCCATCTCTTCAACCTATCACTCTCTACCAGCATCTTACCCTCACCATTCAAACATGCTCGTCTCACCTTTTCTTAAAAAACCCAACCTTGACCCTTCTCACCTGCTAGCTATTGCCCCATCTCTCTTCTCCCATTTGCCTCCAAATTACTTGAGCGGCTATTATACAGCCAGATCACCAGCTTCCTCTCTAACTACTCCATCCTTGATCCTCTTCAGTCTGGCTTTCACCCCTCCACTTCACTGAAACTGCCACCAATGACCTGCTTTCAGCCAAATCCAGAGGTCACATCTCTCTGCTCATCCTCCTGGACCTCTCTGATGCCTTTGACACTGTAGATCATCCCCTATACCTCCGCACCCACCAGACCATTGACCTCTAAAGCACTGTTCTTGCCTGGCTCCATCCCATCCCCTTTCATCATCCCCATCAGTGTCCCACAAGGCTCTGTCCTTGTCCCCCTTCTCTTCTCAATGTACACCTCTTCACTAGTTACGCTCATAAACTCCTTCAGTTTTCAATACCACCTCTATGTTGATGACACGCAACTACATCTCTTCTCTCCAGACCTCTCTCCTCCCTCAGTCCTCTCTCAGGTATCCAGCTGCCTTTCCACCATCTCCTCCTGGATGCCTGAGCTCTCCTTGAAGCTCAGCATGGCCAAAACCGAACTCATCATCTTTCCCCCATCCAGAATCTCCCCCCCACTTCCAATATCTCTGTCACTGTTGACAACACCATCATCTTCCATTCTCCAACTCCGCTGCTTGGGCATCACTCTTGACTCCACCCTCTCCTTTGCCCCTACATTCAATCTCTGGCTCAATCCTGTTGTTTCCAGCTATGCAACATCGCTTGGATCAGGCCATTCCTCTCCCAGAGTGCAACTAAACTTATTATCCACTTACTGGTCATCTCACGGCTTGACTATTGCAACATTCTCCTCACTGGCCTCCCATGCTTCCATGTTGCTCCACTCCAATCTGTTCTCAACTCCACAGATAGACTTATCTTCCTCTACTGCCGCTCCACATCTGCCACTCCCCTTTGTCAAAATCTGCACTGGCTCCCATTACTCTACAGTGTCATCTTCAAACTCCTCACATACAATGCCCTCTCTAACTCCATTGCGCCCTACATCTCCAACCTCATACTCCCTCCCATGCACTCTAGTTGGCCATGGTCAGTTGCCTCTCCTCTGCCCTGGTCACTGCATCCCATGCACGAATCCAAGATTTTACCCATGCTGCCCCCCTTCACTGGAATGAGCTCCCTCACTCTATCAGACTCTCTTCAACCTTGCAAAGCTTCAAATGAGCACTGAAAACCCACATGTTCATCAAAGCATACCCTTTCGCAAAGCCTTGTCTCGAGGCCACTCTACTAACCCATTGTCTCATGCCTTGGCCATTTGTCACTAAAGTTGCGCTAGATGCTTGTGCACTCGGGGATTTGTCCGACGTTCGGTACGAGGATTGTACCGCTGGATCAGAACAAAGAGGGTAGGATATAAGTCCTCCTCATGTAGCTACTCTGACGTAGGTATGGTGGTGTTCACTGTGGTGATTGAGGTCTTGGAATTAGTCTAGTGGTGTGGGACCATGTCGGGTACTGTTATGTAGCTGGCCGAGTACCAATGACCCGGACTGATTCAGAATATGACTGGTAGTGTGACAGTGATCCAGGCTGGTACTGGATATATATGTATGTCAGGTTCGCAACAATGATCTGGGCTGGTACCAGATATAATGGGTTTGCAGCAATAATCCGAGCTGGTACTGGATATAACAGGTTTGCAGCAATGATCCGGGCTTGTAATGGATATAACGGGTTTGCAGTAATGATCCGGGCTGGTACTGGATATAACGGGTTTGCAACAATGATCCGGGCTGGTACCAGATATAACGGGTTTGCAGCAATAATCCGGGCTGGTACCGGATATAACGGGTTTGCAGCAATGATCCAGGCTGGTACCGGATATAATGGGTTTGCATCAATCATCCAGATTGGTACCGGATATAACGGGTTTGCAGCAATGATCCGGGCTGGTAACGGATATAACGGGTTTCTAGACTGGTGTTGGTAACAGGAAACTGGAAATGGAGAACTGAACTGATTCTGGTCTCAGTTCACACTGCAGGGATCTGGAAAGTATCCAAAGACAAAGGACTCCAGGAATCACAGCAGGAGCCTGTGGTGAAGCTGTGTTAGCACCAATACTCAGGCGCTGGGGATCTGCCCAGCGCTTCCTTTTTTATCTCCCACCTTGTTTCCATTGGCTGATGGGGTCATGTGGTCGCCGGGGACCACCATTGGCCTATATTCAGCATGTGACCACTGGGAACAATGGTGGCACCCCCAGACCGAGGACAGCAGGAACTCTGTTCCCTACACTCCACATCCAGCATCTCCCGGAGCGGCCAAGAAGCAGCCCGTAGAAGAGCAGCGCATGAGAATGAGCTGGTGGAGCGGTAAGCGCAGCGGCCGACGCTCCCTGATACTGACACCATCTATGCCTCGCTTACTACTATGCCAAAAGGCCACCTTCCGCTTGCTTTCACCTCATGTCTGTCTCCCCCATCCCCTAGATTTAGAGCTCCTTGGAGCAGGGCTCACTTCCCTCCTGTTCTCACAACCCTCTTCTCTCACACTTCAGTTACAGCTCTCTCCTACATAGCGAATGTCTATACCTGCATTACTGTTTATTTCTTCCAGTGGCTGCCTGACCCTGATAGTATGCAGACCATGCCTTACATCTCAGCTGTAGTGTGTACTGAAAATTGTGGTGCTAATTGTTACCTGTGCTCTGTTTTAGTTTTTTTGTTACTGTAATGTTGTGTTCTGTGTACCCTGTTTTGTTTTAATGTCTGCCGCATGTACGGCACTGTAAAACACTTGTGGCGCCTTATAAATAAAATGTAATAATAATACTGGAAATCAGTGAATTTGTTAACTACACTCAAAAAAAGGTTACATTTTTAATTTCAATAAAATTTGAACAGCTATGTACAGATATAAAAGAAACAAACAAAACCAAAATACAAGCACTAATTAACATAAAACAAACAAAATATTAAGAAATGTACAAGGTAAACTGAAATCTTTCTAAATCCATCCCAGACTGCAGGTATACTTATTTATCCTAAAGAATGATTTGTGCTCCAATCTTTCTATACAATAAACTAGATTACACAAACGACCAACAAGCATATTTATTTTTAAATAGAATTTTGCATTTATTTTAAATAAAATAAGCAGCTGATCTTTCATTGTGGAGTTTACCAGTAATAACCTCTTAGCAGGGAAATCATAGATCAGAAAAGAAATATCCAGCATGGCCATAAACAGCAAATCCTTGGGGTTATTCTAAAGATAATGTTCAAGCTGTGTTATTGAATACAGTTTAAATGAGCATTAATCCCCAGTAATCAGCTTTTACTGCAGTTACAAGCCTTGATGTAGTACTACTGAACAACTACTTTATCTGTCCATCACCGCCAGCCTCTACATGTCCGTAATGAGAAGGATTTCATCCGAGGTTGTCACAAATCACTTAAGCTTTTGGGCACTAACTGGGAAACCTTGCCTATAATACATATTTCTATACATGTCATAAATGCTGCTTTATCTAGTCATAGGTTTTGTTTGTAAGTTTAGAAGGAGATAAATTCCACTAATTTATTTTAGAATTTAAAATTTGCTCAGCTAATATGAGTTTTTATCTGTATGAGATTTCACATGCATTTATTAGTTACACTGAATTAACATAAAACACTTAGGGGTATATTCAACTGAAGTCGGCTCCATTCTGACATTCATTTGTTGGAATGGATCTGACCTGGACTATTCAAAGCAATCTCAATTCGACTTTAAAAAAAGATACAGGAGCTGACATGGGGGAGAGCAGCGCCAGTGGAGAATAGGAGGGGGTGGGGGGGGGGAGCCGGGGGAAAGCAGCGCTACAGCAGCGGGGCCAGAGGATGTCACAGCTGCCACTCACTGCAACGTCCACCCGGCTCCAGCAAGCGAGGTCCCGCTTGCTGGAGCCGAGTGGACGCTGCTGTGAGCGGTGGCTGTGACATCCTTCGGCCACGCTGCCCACTGCTGTAGCGCTGCTCTCCCTTATCTGCCCGCGGCTCTCCCCGTCTCCCCCCCCCTGTCTCCTCCTTGTTTCCTCCGGCGCAGCTCTCCCTCTCTGCCCGCGGCTCTCCCGTCTCCTCCTGCGCTGCTCTCTCCCTCTGCCTGCGGCTCTCTTCCATCTGTGCTCCTGCATCTCACTTCGACTTTTTTTAAAGTCGAATTGAGATGGTTGAAAAGGGGGCCAAAACCTGACAGTTTTGGCCCCTTTTTCGACACAAGCACGTGGATCGGCAGCTATTCCGCCGATCCATGTGCTTTTCGACAAGTCGAATTCCTCGACTTGTCGAATAATTAGGGGTTATATTGAATAGGTCGGAACCCCTTCTGACCTAAAAAAGTCGAAAACTGACGTTTTTTCGACAGATGGCAGCTTTCGACTTCAATTGAATATACCCCTTATTGTAGATTAAAAAATAGTTTATTTTGGACACTAGTACTGTAAATAGTAAAAATTTGACTATATGGCATTGTGTGAAATGCAGTGTTTTCCAAGCTCAGTCCTCAAGGTTCCCTAACAGGTTTTCTGTCTAGGGACCGGATGTAATGACGCCCGAGTTCGGAGGCCATACGGGATGCTGGCTGAACTTGGACATTTTTTTAAAGGGGCAATCACTTACAAGGAATGGTTTTGCCTAGTACTGTAAGTGCCCTTTTAAAAAGAAACATCAGAGTTCGGCTGGCATCCCGCACTGCTGACTAACTCGGGCGTCATAACTACCGGCCCCATGTTTGAGCACGATTGACTTAATTACTAACTCAATCAATTTGATTTAACCATCTGTGCACAAGCATAAAACTTGGGCTGTCAGAGTGCCTTGAGGACTGAGGGTCTATTTACCTTGGAGAGAGATACGTACCAGCCAATCAGCTCCTGTCATTTTCCAAGCATGACAGTTTGACAGGAATTAATTGGCTGGTACTTTATCGCCATCTACTTTATTTTTCTTCAGGGCTTAGTAAATAGACCCTTGAGTTTGGGAACCACTAGATTCAGGACGGTATCATTAGTTTACCTGGAAAGATAAGTATATAGGCATCACCAAAATATATCAGTTTTGAATATTACTGTAGGTTAATTAGTTTTAACCACAGCTCTGTGATATCCCAAGATATTACCTACCTGGCGAATATTTCCTTACTGAAGCCAACTACCAAATCTACACAGAAATCATGGTGTAAAAAATGTTTTAAGTATAAATTCTTGATATGTTTCAAGTGAATTTTACAGATCAGTAATACATAAGCTTTGGACTTTATTAATGTGCTTAACAGTTAAAATTATTATCAGAGGTGGGAACGGTGCTCCGATTTGTCTTTGGACCGGGTCTCCCTGCAGATAAGGGCTACTGATACTGTTCAGAGCTGTCTGGAACAGATTCTGGCGTCAGCTGAAGCCTGTGATTAAATAGCAATACAGAACACAAATTTACTGTGATTACCTGACACAAGAACACAGATATTAAAGGCAATCTCCTAGCAGAGCATAACAGTATTTATACTCGTCACTTGGCAACTTGCAATATGTATTTACTGACATTGCTTGGCGGAGGAGAACGGATATTATTATGACAAGATATTCCATTAACAATGCAGCGCATCCAGTTGATTGCAGCTCTGTTAATTTTTTCTAAGCTTATAAAATGAACCTATTAGCTCACATAAAACTCAACAGATGCATTGCAGAAACATTAACTGTGCATATCATTCGTGTTAAAAGTGAACCCCCTCCCCACAAAAATAATAAAAAGTATTGTTTTAATATATAGCAAACCACAATCTGTAATATTGTGCCTTTACTTTTAATTGCCACACTGGCCTACCATTGAAATATTTCTGTCCTAGGCTTTAAGGTTTTGGGCAACTGCAATTGTTCCCTAGCTTGACCCTCGTCACTCAAAAGGCCATATATCCACCCTGTTGGTCAGTTGCCCTAGAGCAGGGATGGGGAACCTTCGGTCCTCCAGCTGTTGTTGAACTACACATACCAGCATGCCTTGCTACAGTTTTGCTATTTGGCCATGCTAAAACTGTTGCAAGGCATGCTGGGATGTGTAGTTCAACAGCATCTGGAGGGCCGAAGGTTCCCCATCCCTGCCCTAGAGATCCTGGAAAGTCTTTCCAGAAAGATGACACGTGTAAAATGAAATGTGTGGATCTAGAAAGGAACAGATACATTTGAACAGAGAATCAATAGGATGTGTACAGACTTGCCAATTACATGTAGCTCATAAATGCAAACTGCATTAACAATGGGGCAGATGGAGCTATAGCTCCAGGCCTCCCCACATAAAAATAGACCCATCATCATGACAGCATGATGATGAACACAAGGTCGGCCATAAATCATAAGAATAAAAAGGGATGGTATCAGGATCCCGGTACTTGGTATGCAGGCAGTCAGAACACCGACAGTGGCATCCCGACACCTCCTAGGTAAGTATTCCAAGCCTAACCTTCTACCTCCTTAACCCTAAGCCTCCCTGGTCATGCCTAAACCTGACCCACTTATAAACCAGAAAAAAAACAGCGCTTAGATCAAGTAATGGTTTTGAATGGACAAATTTATTACATGGTGATCTAAAAAGCAAAACATTTATTAATAAAATATACTTTAGCTGGGTGACAGCTGGTCAACTCAAGCAAAAAGTAAGTGTATAAAAAACATATATATAATGATGTTCATACAATGCATATAGTCTGTTAAAACATCAACAGATACAGAATAAATATTGCATAAAATGATTATATCCCCTTCAATGGTCATAACATGTGGGCTCACAAACAGAGGTCCTGTACGTATTTGGTATCCGCTGTGGATGCAGTGTTTAGACAGAGACCATAAGCAAGAGTCCAAGAGGTGGATATAGTTACCGGTCCTGAGGTATTTATCAAGGGAAGGTCCGTTTAGCGTCGATCCTGATAGATGGCAACGGATGACAGCACATTTTAAGGAGCCTCTTTAACCTTCAGTGCTTGGACCGTGCACAATGGAGAGTACACAGTTGTAATCCAATAAGCAATGAAAATAAGAATTTACTTACCGATAATTCTATTTCTCGTAGTCCGTAGTGGATGCTGGGGACTCCGTCAGGACCATGGGGAATAGCGGCTCCGCAGGAGACAGGGCACAAAAGTAAAAGCTTTAGGATCAGGTGGTGTGCACTGGCTCCTCCCCCTATGACCCTCCTCCAAGCCTCAGTTAGGATACTGTGCCCGGACGAGCGTACACAATAAGGAAGGATTTTGAATCCCGGGTAAGACTCATACCAGCCACACCAATCACACTGTACAACCTGTGATCTGAACCCAGTTAACAGCATGATAACAGCGGAGCCTCTGAAAAGATGGCTCACAACAATAATAACCCGATTTTTGTAACAATAACTATGTACAAGTATTGCAGACAATCCGCACTTGGGATGGGCGCCCAGCATCCACTACGGACTACGAGAAATAGAATTATCGGTAAGTAAATTCTTATTTTCTCTGACGTCCTAAGTGGATGCTGGGGACTCCGTCAGGACCATGGGGATTATACCAAAGCTCCCAAACGGGCGGGAGAGTGCGGATGACTCTGCAGCACCGAATGAGAGAACTCCAGGTCCTCCTCAGCCAGGGTGTGCCCCTGACCAAGTAGCAGCTCGGCAAAGTTGTAAAGCCGAGACCCCTCGGGCAGCCGCCCAAGATGAGCCCACCTTCCTTGTGGAATGGGCATTTACATATTTTGGCTGTGGCAGGCCTGCCACAGAATGTGCAAGCTGAATTGTACTACACATCCAACTAGCAATCGTCTGCTTAGAAGCAAGAGCACCCAGTTTTTTGGGTGCCTACAGGATAACAGCAAGTCAGTTTTCCTGACTCCAGCCGTCCTGGAACCTATATTTTCAGGGCCCTGACAACATCCAGCTACTTGGAGTCCTCCAAGTCCCTAGTAGCCGTAGGTACCACAATAAGCTGGTGCAGGTGAAACGCTGACACCACCTTAGGGAGAAACTGGGGACGAGTCCGCAGCTCTGCCCTGTCCGAATGGACAATCAGATATGGGCTTTGTGAGACAAAGCCGCCAATTCTGACACTCGCCTGGCCGAGGCCAGGGCCAACAGTATGGTCACTTTCCATGTGAGATATTTCAAATCCACAGATTTGAGCGGTTTAAACCAATGTGATTTGAGGAATCCCAGAACTACGTTGAGATCCCACAGTGCCACTGGAGGCACAAAAGGGGGTTGTATATGCAGTACTCCCTTGACAAACTTCTGGACTTCAGGAACTGAAGCCAATCTTTTCTGGAAGAAAATTGACAGGGCCGAAATTTGAACCCTAATGGACCCCAATTTGAGGCCCATAGACACTCCTGTTTGCAGGAAATGCAGGAATCGACCGAGTTGAATTTTCTTCGTGGGGCCTTCCTGGCCTCACACCACGCAACATATTTTCGCCACATGTGGTGATAATGTTGTGCGGTCACCTCCTTCCTGGCTTTGACCAGGGTAGGAATGACCTCTTCCGGAATGCCTTTTTCCCTTAGGATCCGGCGTTCCACCGCCATGCCGTCAAACGCAGCCGCGGTAAGTCTTGGAACAGACATGGTACTTGCTGAAGCAAGTCCCTTCTTAGCGGCAGAGGCCATGAGTCCTCTGTGAGCATTTCTTGAAGTTCCGGGTACCAAGTCCTTCTTGGCCAATCCGGAGCCACGAGTATAGTTCTTACTCCTCTACGTCTTATAATTCTCAGTACCTTGGGTATGAGAAGCAGATGAGGGAACACATACACCGACTGGTACACCCACGGTGTTACCAGAACGTCCACAGCTATTGCCTGAGGGTCTCTTGACCTGGCGCAATACCTGTCCAGTTTTTTGTTCAGGCGGGACGCCATCATGTCCACCTTTGGTCTTTCCCAACGGTTCACAATCATGTGGAAGACTTCCCGATGAAGTCCCCACTCTCCCGGGTGGAGGTCGTGCCTGCTGAGGAAGTCTGCTTCCCAGTTTTCCACTCCCGGAATGAACACTGCTGACAGTGTTATCACATGATTTTCCGCCCAGCGAAGAATCCTTGCAGTTTCTGCCATTGCCCTCCTGCTTCTTGTGCCGCCCTGTCTGTTTACGTGGGCGACTGCCGTGATGTTGTCCCACTGGATCAATACCGGCTGACCTTGAAGCAGAGGTCTTGCTAAGCTTAGAGCATTGTAAATTGCCCTTAGCTCCAGTATATTTATGTGGAGAGAAGTCTCCAGACTATATCACACTCCCTGGAAATTTTTTCCCTGTGTGACTGCTCCCCAGCCTCTCAGGCTGGCATCCGTGGTCACCAGGACCCAGTCCTGAATGCCGAATCTGCGGCCCTTTAATAGATGAGCACTCTGCAGCCACCGCAGAAGAAACACCCTTGTCCTTGGAGACAGGGTTATCCGCTGATGCATCTGAAAATGCGATCCGGACCATTTTTCCAGCAGATCCCACTGAAAAGTTCTTGCGTGAAATCTGCCGAATGGAATCGCTTCGTAAGAAGCTACCATTTTTCCCAGGACCCTTGTGCAATTATGCACTGACACTTTTCCTGGTTTTAGGAGGTTCCTGACTAGCTCGGATAACTCCCTGGCTTTCTTCTCCGGGAGAAACACCCTTTTCTGGACTGTGTCCAGAATCATCCCTAGGAACAGCAGACGTGTCGTCGGAAACAGCTGCGATTTTGGAATATTTAGAATCCACCCGTGCTGTCGTAGAACTACTTGAGATAGTGCTACTCCGACCTCCAACTGTTCTCTGGACCTTGCCCTTATCAGGAGATCGTCCATTTTCTTTGAAGAAGAATCATCATTTCGGTCATTACCTTGGTAAAGACCCGGGGTGCCGTGGACAATCCAAACGGCAGCGTCTGAAACTGATAGTGACAGTTTTGTACCACGAACCTGAGGTACCCTTGGTGAGAAGGGCAAATTGGGACATGGAGGTAAGCATCCCTGATGTCCAGGGACACCATATAGTCCCCTTCTTCCTGGTTCGCTATCACTGCTCTGAATGACTCCATCTTGATTTGAACCTTTGTATGTAAGTGTTCAAATATTTCAGATTTAGAATAGGTCTCACCGAGCCGTCTGGCTTCAGTACCACAATATAGTGTGGAATAATACCCCTTTCCTTGTTGTAGGAGGGGTACTTTGATTATCACCTGCTGGGAATACAGCTTGTGAATTGTTTCCAATACTGCCTCCCTGTCGGAGGGAGACGTTGGTAAAGCAGACTTCAGGAACCTGCGAGGGGGAGACGTCTCGAATTTCCAATCTGTACCCCTGGGATACTACTTGTAGGCTCCAGGGGTCCACTTGCGAGTGAGCCCACTGCGTGCTGAAACTCTTGAGACGACCCCCCACCGCACCTGAGTCCGCTTGTACGGCCCCAGCGTCATGCTGAGGACTTGGTAGAAGCGGTGGAGGGCTTCTGTTCCTGGGAATGGGCTGCCTGCTGCAGTCTTCTTCCCTTTCCTCTATCCCTGGGCAGATATGACTGGCCTTTTGCCCGCTTGCCCTTATGGGGACGAAAGGACTGAGGCTGAAAAGACGGTGTCTTTTTCTGCTGAGATGTGACTTGGGGTAAAAAAGGTGGATTTTCCAGCTGTTGCCGTGGCCACCAGGTCCGATGGACCGACCCCAAATAACTCCTCCCCTTTATACGGCAATAATTCCATGTGCCGTTTGGAATCTGCATCACCTGACCACTGTCGTGTCCATAAACATCTTCTGGCAGATATGGACATCGCACTTACTCTTGATGCCAGAGCGCAAATATCCCTCTGTGCATCTCGCATATATAGAAATGCATCCTTTAAATGCTCTATAGTCAATAAAATACTGTCCCTGTCAAGGGTATCAATATTTTCAGTCAGGGAATCCGACTAAGCCACCCCAGCGCTGCACATCCAGGCTGAGGCGATCGCTGGTCGCAGTATAACACCAGTATGTGTGTATATACTTTTTAGGATATTTTCCAGCCTCCTATCAGCTGGCTCCTTGAGGGCGGCCGTATCTGGAGACGGTAACGCCACTTGTGATAAGCGTGTGAGCGCCTTCATTTAATTTATCTGATTCAGGAAAAACTACAGGTAGTTTTTTCACACCCCACATAATACCCTTTTTTGTGGTACTTGTAGTATCAGAAATATGTAACACCTCCTTCATTGCCCTTAACATGTAACGTGTGGCCCTAATGGAAAATACGTTTGTTTCTTCACCGTCGACACTGGAGTCAGTGTCCGTGTCTGTGTCTGTGTCGACCGACTGAGGTAAATGGGCGTTTTAAAGCCCCTGACGGTGTTTGAGATGCCTGGACAGGTACTAATTTGTTTGCCGGCCGTCTCACGTCGTCAACCGACCTTGCAGCGTGTTGACATTATCACGTAATTCCCTAAATAAGCCATCCATTCCGGTGTCGACTCCCTAGAGAGTGACATCACCATTACAGGCAATTGCTCCGCCTCCTCACCAACATCGTCCTCATACATGTCGACACACACGTACCGACACACAGCACACACACAGGGAATGCTCTGATAGAGGACAGCACCCCACTAGCCCTTTGGGGAGACAGAGGGAGAGTTTGCCAGCACACACCAAAACGCTATAATTATACAGGGACAACCTTTATATAAGTGTTTTCCCTTATAGCATCTTAATATATAATCATATCGCCAAATAAGTGCCCCCCCTCTCTGTTTTAACCCTGTTTCTGTAGTGCAGTGCAGGGGAGAGCCTGGGAGCCTTCCCTCCAGCAGTTCTGTGAGGGAAAATGGCGCTGTGTGCTGAGGAGAATAGGCCCCGCCCCCTTTTCGGCGGGCTTCTTCTCCCGTTTTTCTGACAACCTGGCAGGGGTTAAATACATCCATATAGCCCCAGAGACTATATGTGATGTATTTTTAGCCAGTATAGGTACTTTCATTGCTGCCCAGGGCGCCCCCCCCAGCGCCCTGCACCCTCAGTGACCGTTGGTGTGAAGTGTGCTGAGAGCAATGGCGCACAGCTGCAGTGCTGTGCGCTACCTCATGAAGACTGAGAAGTCTTCAGCCGCCGATTTCTGGACCTCTTCTCTCTTCAGCATCTGCAAGGGGGTCGGCGGAGCGGCTCCGGTGACCCATCCAGGCTGTACCTGTGATCGTCCCTCTGGAGCTAGTGTCCAGTAGCCTAAGAAGCCAATCCATCCTGCACGCAGGTGAGTTCACTTCTTCTCCCCTAAGTCCCTCGTTGCAGTGAGCCTGTTGCCAGCAGGACTCACTGAAAATAAAAAACCTAATAAAACTTTTACTCTAAGCAGCTCTTTAGGAGAGCCACCTAGATTGCACCCTTCTCGGCCGGGCACAAAAACCTAACTAAGGCTTGGAGGAGGGTCATAGGGGGAGGAGCCAGTGCACACCACCTGATCCTAAAGCTTTTACTTTTGTGCCCTGTCTCCTGCGGAGCCGCTATTCCCCATGGTCCTGACGGAGTCCCCAGCATCCACTTAGGACGTCAGAGAAATTCATTTTAGTGGCCCACTGACCAGAGGGGGGATCAGCCTGACGCGTTGTCTAAGCACTGCATCCACAGCGGATACCAAATACGTACAGGACCTCTGTTTGTGAGCCCACATGTTATGACCATTGAAGGGGATATAATCATTTTATGCAACATTTATTCTGTATCTTTTGATGTTTTAACAGACTATATGCATTGTATTAACATCATTATATACATGTTTTGTATACACTTACTTTTTGCTTGAGTTGACCAGCTGTCACCCAGCTAAAGTATATTTTATTAATAAATGTTTTGCTTTTTAGATCACCATGTGATACATTTGTCCATTCAAAACCATTAATTGATCTAAGCACTGTTTTTTTCTGGTTTATATTGGTTGTTTTGAGGAGTGTGACTATCTCCTATACAGCTGCTGAGAAAACTAGCCCTGGTAGCGCCCGTTTAGGTATTTCTTAGTTGATTTATCCTTCCTTGCTGACCACCCCACCTCCCCGCCGCATAAACCTAACCTTCCTAACCCCGCAGGCTAACCCTAACCCTCCCTGGTAGTGCCTAACCCTAACTAACACTTCCTCGTAGTAGCCTACGACTGGCCATATACCTATAGATTGTCCAATCTGGCTGATTAGAACAAAAACCTGGTAATGTATAGGATCAAATGACAATTGATCATTTGCTCTGAAATGTGGGAAAACTGACAAAAATGGTTGTTCAGACGAATTGGTTAAATAAAAAGGATTTAACCAATTTGTCTGACCATTTTTGTCTGCTTTTCAGTGTTTGGGAGAAAGTGGTCAATTGTTATTTGATACGTTACCAGATTTTCGTTCCAATCAGGTGTATGGGCAGCTTTACCCTAACCCCCTTCCCCAACCTAACCCTCTCCCTGCAGCCTAAATTTACCACCACCAGGTCCCCCTCCCTGCAGCCTAACCCAAAGCAGCCCTGGCATGCATACATACATACATACATATATACATACATACATACATACATTTGAGATGCCAGCAGTTGGGATCCTGGCACTGGCATTGCAATCGACGTTGGATTTCCAGCGTCTGTATACAGAGCAGTGTCGGGATTAAGGCATCGGTATTCTGACTGCCGGTATCCCGTATGCCTGGATCCTGATCAGATCCTGTATTAAAATTGTATTTCTATTTTCCTCTTAAAATATTTAAAAATGTTGTTTACATATACTGTACTTTGCCATATTTAGGGAAACACTGGTTGCTGATAGTGTAAGGTAATATATGTCCACCTGACACTGGCCACACCCACACAGCACTGGTCACAGCTCCTCTGCTTCTCGTAACAGGATTTTGGTCATTTTCAGCCCCATGGCCGTGGTGCTCTCATTCCAGCCCTAGAAAACAGTAGATTTCATCACAACAGGTCCTGTGGAAACAGTAGACTCTAAGATGCACCTAGTCTAGAGCATGTGGAATTTTAAACAGTTGTCACCTTGATTTTATTCACCTTGAATTTTCAGAATGTATTGTATTCTGAGCATTACTACAAACTGAAACAATTTGTCTTGAAAGTCAGTGCTACTACCTGTCAAACATGATGGGACAGGAATCTGAATATTCTAGTATCTTGACTTGATTGCATTTAAATATACCAGGGCTGTATACCTTTCTCTGTGCATTGTCTGATGAAACTAACATTAGGATGTTCACCACTAACCAGCCACTTCCCATAACAAATACACAGTCATTACTTTACTCATAAAATGCTAAAATATTCTCTACAAACATCACCTTCCAGAGCCATCCTTCCAACCACATTCACAGTAACAGGGAATTCTGGATGCAGTTTTCAGATGGATCAAATCACTAGGACTATCAGGGTCCAGTCTGCTCTGTTTTATGACCATACTAGGGGGCATATTTAACAACGAGTGATATTCTTGCTATCACTCATCACTAATCTTAAATGGTGCTCCAACCAATCAGCTCCTGCCATTTCTCAAACACAGGACAATTAGGAGCTGACTGGTTAGAGCACCATTTAAGATTAGTAATGAGTGATAACAAGAATATCACTGTACCCCTTATATACTGAACACACATAAGTAATCTTTCATGTTTGTTGATATTGGCTTTTGTTTAATATTGGACAAAACTGCGTTACTAATGGGATTTGTGCTACGTATATTGGTACAATCAATTCATATGGCAGAAAGCATGTTAGAGCATGCTTCATTTGTATCCAGTAAAGCATTTTATATTGTTTTAAATAGACAATGTACTATAAAATTAGCATTGGTATAAATAGTAATAGTTATAAACTGGTTATACTACATACATTCAAAAATAATGAGGTCATAAATAGTGCGATTTGGAACCTATTCTCACATCATCTCAACTAGAATGAATATGGATATAGAACCAAATAATTATATTTAGAATCAGGTGTCAGTTGATATCTGTACAAAAAAAAGTGTTAATGTTGTTGAGACTGCTCCATTGGGATGAAATATCACGTGTTAAGAGTATGTTATTGTATTAAAATTTTCCACAATTAATCCAAAATGGAAACTTTGACATAGAGAGTTTTGTAAAGCATAATACGGTATATGAGCATAAAGTAACTGCAGTTTTGTAAAAGGCAAGAGCCACACATTTAGAGGTATATTCAATTAGGGTGGAAAGCTGCCGTCTGTCGAAAAAAGACGGCAGTTTTCGACTTTTTAAGGTCGAATCGTGATTCGACCTATTCAGTCCCACCTGTTTATTTACGACTAGCCTGGGAATTCGACTTGTTGAATAGTACGTGAATCGGCAGTATAGCTGCCGATTCACGTACTTTTGAGTGAAACGGGGCCAAATTCGACAGGATTTGGCCCCGTTTCCGACCATCTCAGTCCGACATAAAAAAATGTCAGACTGAGATGTGGGACCCAGAGGAGGAGAGGGGGGGAGCCGCAAGGAGACTGGGGACAGACGCAGGGCATACAGGGGAGAGAAGCGCTACAGCACAGCGCTGCAGCAGAATGTCTCACAGCCGCGCTGCTCATGGCAGCATCCACACGGCTCCAGCAAGTGAGGTCACACTTGCTGGAGCCGGGTGGATACTGCCGTGAGGTCGGGCGGCTGTGAGACATCCTTCTGCAGCGCTACTGTAACACTGCTCTCCTCCATCTGCCCGCGCCCCCCCCCCCCCTTCCCCCCTCCTCCTCTGGGTCCCTCATCTCAATTCGACTTTTTAAAAGTCGAATTGAGATGAGATTGAATAGGGGTTGTCAGACCCATTCCGACAAATGTATGTCGGACTGGATCCGACCCTAATTGAATATACCCCTTATTGTAATAACTGATTATCTGGCAAAGAGGGTTAGCTTTCTGAAATAGGGGCAGATGTACTAAGCTGTGAAGAGAGATAAAGTACCAACCAATCGGCTCCTAACTGCCCTTTTTAAAATACAGGGGTCTATGTACTAAGCCTTGGAGAGAGATAAAGTGCACCAATATGAAGTACCACCAATTAGCTCCTGTCATTTTTTAAACACAGCCTGTAACATGGCAATTACATGGCTTATAGACCCCATAGTTTGTAACATGACGGGAGCTGATTGGTTGGTACTTTATCTCTCTTCACTTTATCACTCTCCAAAGCTTAGTACATCTCCCCAATAAGGCGAAAACCACATAGTCCTGTGGTTCCCAAACTTTTTTGAATCACGGCACCTTAGAGTATCAGAATTGTTTTTCATGGTACTCGTAGGCCAAAAGTTTCATCATAAGAAATTTAGAAAGACACATTAAATTAAGTAAACTGTGTTTATAGGTCATCCTTAGATTTAATTGTGTGGTGAGGAACAAGATTCGCTTCTGTTTGTCCACATATTTTATGATTGGACTCCACCAGCACTGGTTATTCCTATTACATTGACCATAAATAATTTCAGTTGGTCCTGGACCACCAACCCAGGGTACCCCAGCAAGTGCCCTGAGGCACCCAGTTTGAGAATCACTGCCATAGTCGTATCATTGCATACTCTCCACAAGAGAACACTGCACGTCATTCTCTGGGAATGTGTTGGTCGTAAACACAGAATCGGCAGCCGACAAACTTCAATGGATGTAAATCTGCATATGGTTGTCTCTGAGTGTATCCCACTGTGGGGAGGGGACTCCATCATTAATTGCCGGACTTGCCTTTTCTGACCAGCACAGTGGATTCTAATATGAGATGAAAATAGTATCAGTAATGTACCAGAACATTATACTTTGCAAATAGTAGTATACCGAATATTGCCAACCCCTAATGTGTTTCATCTCCTAGCTAGAGACATTTTCAGAGATATGTGAAACCCAAAACAATGAGTTCCTCTTGCTAACAGGACAGAAATACCCAAAGTTCAATAAACATTGTCATATTACTCCTGTGATACAATTACTGTAATATGTTCTATCCAATATTATCAGTCAGATCTTCTGCAGCACCCTGGTCTGGCCCTATAACCTGAGGACTCTTGTGTTTATAGGGGTGTATTCCGACAAGCACTATTCAATGAACGGCCAAATCCAACTGTCTGAGTTGGCCGTTCCTGGTGCCCCATCCCTGCTGCTGCTGTCAGCAGCTCCCTGTGTGTGAGATCACAGGGAGCTGCTGGAGGGAGCCACGTAGCCAGTGCCGACCGGGGAGCAATGTGCTGCTGCTGTCAGCAGCTCCCTGTGTGTGAGATCACAGGGAGCTGCTGGAGGGAGCCGTGTATAGCCCAGTGCCGGCCGGGGAGCGATGTGCTGCTGCTGTCAGCAGCTCCCCGTGTGTGAGATCACAGGGAGCTGCTGGAGGGAGCCACGTAGCCAGTGCCGACCGGGGAGCGATGTGCTGCTGCTGTCAGCAGCTCCCTGTGTGTGAGATCACAGGGAGCTGCTGGAGGGAGCCGTGTAGCCCAGTGCCGGCCGGGGAGCGATGTGCTGCTGCTGTCAGCAGCTCCCCATGTGTGAGATCACAGGGAGCTGCTGGAGGGAGCCACGTAGCCAGTGCCGACCGGGGAGCGATGTGCTGCTGCTGTCAGCAGCTCCCTGTGTGTGAGATCACAGGGAGCTGCTGGAGGGAGCCGTGTAGCCCAGTGCCGACCGGGGAGCGATGTGCAGCTGCTGTCAGCAGCTCCCTGTGTGTGAGATCACAGGGAGCTGCTGGAGGGAGCCGTGTAGCCCAGTGCCGGCCGGGGAGCGATGTGCTGCTGCTGTCAACAGATCCCCGTGTGTGAGATCACAGGGAGCTGCTGGAGGGAGCCACGTAGCCCAGTGCCAGCCGGGGAGCGATGTGCTGCTGCTGTCAACAGATCCCCGTGTGTGAGATCACAGGAAGCTGCTGGAGGGAGCCACGTAGCCAGTGCCGACCGCGGAGCGCTGCCGGGAGAGAGGAGCCTGCTGGTCGGGAGGATGCCAGTCATAGTCCCCTGCCCACCGATAAGCATTCTCTCTCTCCCTCCCTCACCCCGCACCCCCGTCTCATCTCCTCAATCTGACTTTTTTTAAAGTCGAATTGAGATTGTTGGAAACGGGACCAAAACCTGTCGGATTTGGCCGCCTTTCCGACAAAAGCACGTGGATCCGCGGCTATTCTGCCGAGCCACATGTTTTCCAACAAGTCGTGAATTCCCAACTTGTCTGAAATAAAACGCCCTTATTGAATAGACCCCATCTGACCTAAATCAGTCGGAAGCTGAAGTCTTTCCGACAAGATGGCAGCTTCCGACTCTTATTGGATACACCATTTAGTATGGGATTACGTGGCATCTGTATAATGATATGGCTTTTGGAATTATTTTGTCTTAAAGCATTTGTACAGACTAATAGGCCCTACACACTGGCCGACATTACTGCACGATATGAACGATCTCGTTCATTAATGAGCGTGATCCCGTTCATATCGTGCAGTGTGGAGGCTCCAGCGATGAACGATGCACGGCCCTGCGCTCATTCATCGCTAGTCCCCCGTCGGCTGTACATGCAGGCCAATATGGACGATCTCGTCAATGCAGCCGAGTGACGGGGGGAGTGAAGAAACTTCACTCCCCCCGTCACTGCCCCTCCGCCGCCGGGTCGCCCGTCGGACGTATCCGCCGTCGGGCAGTTCGGCGGCGGATCGGCCAATGTGTAGGGCCCTTAAGAGTTGCACACAAATCCGTCTTACAGCTGGATCCTGCAAGTTTTCAAATTGCATATGCTCCGTAGCAAAGTGCACACAACTCTGAGCAACTGCTGATGACTCAGTGTCATACGCATCTCTACTTGTAGTTTAGTAGGTGCAACAAGGTGGTAATGAGGCCTTTTGCAAGTAGGATACTTGTTTACATGCATGTGTAGATGGAATTGTGGGCTAATGTATACAGTCAGATCTCTTACACCAACGATAAGGGATGCAGCAAATACTATATGCACTGTTAGTGATGATGAATAGGGGTAGACACATCCAAATCTGAATACAGGGTAAGATGCACATCTATTTCCAAGCACACACATACAGCCTCTTCTGCAGCCATGCTGAATCAGCCACTTTAATCATCTTGTACTTTAGATATTTCTTAGTACTGTGTGAGACTATGGGGGTCATTCCAAGTTGATCGCTCACTAGTAGTTTTTAGCAGCCGTGCAAACGCATTGTCGGCACCCACCGGGGAGTGTATTTTCGCTTTGCAGAAGTGCGAACGCCTGTGCAGCAGAGCGCCTGCAAAAACATTTTGTGCAAAACAAGAGTAGCCCTGAATTTACTCTTCGTGTGCAATGATTCTAACGTTGGAGGGTTGGCTTTTGAAGTCACACACCCGCCCAGCGTTCGCCCAGTCACGCCTGCGTTTTCCCTGGCACGCCTGCGTTTTTCTAAGCACTCGATGAAAACGGTCAGTTACCACCCAGAAACGCCCCTTTCCTGTCAATCTTATTGCGGCCGCCAGTGCGAATGAAAACATTGCTAGAACCTGTGCAAAACCACAAAGGCCTTTGTACCTGTACGTCGCGCGTGCGCAATGCGGTGCATGCGCAGAAATGCCGATTTTTAGCCTGATCGCTGCGCTGCGAACAACGGCAGCTAACGGTCAACTTGGAATGACCCCCTATATGAGAAGAGACGTGGTGGAGATACAAGTCTCCCACTTAGCCCCAGAGAGACCTGCAATATAATGCTGTCCCAGCAACTCTGCACAACTACCTGCAAGCATCATACACTCACTGGCTGGCGAGCTGTAGAAAAACCCATTACGCAAAAGTTTCAATCCATGACAACCAGTTTGTATACAACAGTGAATACAGCTGCACCTGTTATACTTCAGTAAACCAACACCACTGGTTAAGTAACTGGGCTGTTCATAGTTTGAGTCATCTGCAGGTGTGTGTCTATAATATAACTCTGCAACAGCAACATCTGCACATACATCTGTCCCAACATAAAGGGTGTCCTCCTTGGATCTCAGCAGTCTCCTAGGGGAGAGGCAGCCTCTTTTTGAATACAAGATGGGCGATGTCCAACCTCTCAATCTGGATAGAACAGTTTCACATAAGCCATTTTATATTCGAAGATGCTGCCTCTTATCTGGGAGCCCTGCGCCTCAAATGTCAATTCTTAAGGTCTGAGTTTGTGGGTTTTCTCACACGTTCTGGTAAATTTGAACTGACATTTGTTCCACTAAATGTTTTAAAATAAGTTTCCGTTTTATCAGTCTTTATGTAAATAATTTGCTTCACAGCAAAACAGATTCTAAAATTTATATTTGGTGTTGTCACCCTGTGGTATTGTGCTGCTATTTTCTTTTTTCTGTAGCTTCCTCCCCTTTGTTATTGAGAATACAACACTTCTTCTGGACACTACGTCTGATCAGTTGCCTTTGAAATTATAGGTTAAAGGGTACAGTAAAACCAGTTGAGACTTAAGCGTTTTCTCTAACACTAGAATACCCAAAATCTATTTGGATATTCCTGCAGTTTCCATCTTGATGTTGTAGCCACTCTTATTTTGCTTAAACTAAAGTTAAAGGTCATAATTGTTGGATCAGTTGGATGGACATTTCTCTGAAGGAAATGGGAAACTGTAATGTGTTCATTTGCTCCTCAAAGTCTGAAGACATAGGGGGTGATTCAGACCTGATCGTAGATGTGCTAAATTTAGAACATCTATGATCAGTCACACTGACATCCGGGGGGGAAAGGGGGGCGGACGATGCTTTTGTACTTCAGGAGTAGCTCTCAGCTAGCACAGCTCCTGCACGCTGGCAGGGAGCTACTCGTTGCTGCCCGGGTCTCAGCAGCTGCATGTGACATCAGACAGCTACCGTGCCCCCCCCCCCATGGTCTGGGCACACCTGCGTTGCCCGGAACATGCCCCCTAAATGGCGCCTAAACGCCGCCGGCTTGCCCCCTCCTGCCCAGCAACCGCCAATCAGGCAGAGGCGATCACAGGGCTACAACAGCCGTCAGCTATCTGCCATGCGGCAGTGCACTGTGGTGCCGGCACATGCGCAGTTCAGACCTGATCGCTGCTGTGCGAAAATGCACAGCACCGATCAGGTCTGAATCAGCCCCATAAAGGATTTGATTTATGATTTAAAGCAAAGAAAAAAATTAGTAACTTTGCACCTGGGCAAACCATTTTGAGATATATATATATATATTATTATTATTATTATTATTATTATTATTATTATTATTTTATTTATTTATTTTTGCATGCAGGGTAAATACTGGCTGCTTTTGCATGTACAGTAGCCCACAAATGCTTTATTTGTACATTGCAATTTAGATTTCAGTTTGGACACGCCCCTCTCACATCTAAATCTTTATGCACATGTTACATGTGCCCCACCTGCAGTACAACATCATTTTACCAAGGTGTAAAGCCACACCTGTTTTTGCTTTGCTCCAACTCAGAATCAGCCCAATAGTATGTCCTTCTTTTGCAATTTGAAAAGTTGTCATGTAATGTATTATTTGTTTTAATAGGTATAAACTATATTTCTAATGTTCACGATGTAATTACAAGTATAATACGTGTAATATGCATTTATGATGTAATTGCTCTTATATACAAAATGTGTGTTAATACTTCATTTCTCTTTAGGATCAAGACAAGACAAAACCACTTTCAACATTGGCCAACCTCGCCATTACAATCACTGACATTCAAGACATGGATCCAATCTTTGTCAACTTACCATATAGCACTAACATATATGAAAATTCCCCTCCGGTAAGACAGTATTATTATTACTATTTTTATTATTATTATTATTATTATTATTATTATACTCATTATTTATCATCAGACGTTGTTGTGAAAAGCTAAAGAAACAAGGTGAAAGTGGGAAAAATACTGTAGACAAAAGTATTTGGCTACACCTGTTAATTATTTAATTCAGGTGTTTCAATCAGACCCGTTACCACAGGTGTATAAATTCAAGCACCTAGCCATGCAATCTCCATTCACAAACATTTGTGATACAAATGGGTCGTTCTGAAGAGCTCAGTGACTTCAAGTGTGGTACTGTGATAGGATGCCACCTTTGCACTAAGACGTTTCGTGAAATTTCATACCTTTTGGATATTCCACAGTCAACTGTAAGTGATATTATTAGAAAGTGGAAGCATTTAGGAACAGCAGCAACTCAGCCATAATACGGAAGACATAAAAGTCTCCAACGCTCTGCTGATTCCATAGCTGAAGAATTCCGAACTTCCACTGGCATTAATGTAAGCATAAAAACTGTGCTGCTGGAGCTAGATGGAATGGGTTTCCATGGCCAAGCAGCTGAATGCAATCCTCACATCACCAAGTCCAATGCCAAGTGTCGGATGGAGTGGTGTAAAGCACACCAACACTGGACTGTGGAGCAGTGGAAACGTGTTCTGTAAAGTGACAAATTACACTTCTCTGTTTGGCAGTCAGATGGGCTAGTCTGGATTTGGCCGATGCTGGTAGAACGTTCCCTGCCTGACTGCATTGTGCCAATTGTGAAATTTGGTTGAGGAGGGATAATTTTATGGAGCTGTTTTTCAGGGTTTGGGCTAGGCACTGTTATCTCCAGTGAAGAGCACTCTTAATGCTTCAGCATACCAAGACATTTTGGACAATGCTATGCTTTCAACTTTCTGGCAACAGTTTGGGAAAGGCTCTTTTCTATTCCAACATGATGGTGCCCCAGTACACAAAGCAAGGACTATAAAAAGATGTTTTGATGAGTTTGGTGTGGAAGAACTTGACTGGTCCACACAGAGCCCTAACCTCAACCCCATCGAGCACCTTTGGGATGAACTAGAATGGAGATTGCGAATGCCTGACATCATAAATGCTCTACAGCAGTGGTTCCCAAACTGTGTGCCGTGGCTCCCTGGGGTACCTCGGGACACTTGAAGGGGGTGCCTTGGATTGGTGGTCCAGGACCAATTCAAATTATTTATGGTCAATATAATAGGCAAAACTAGTGCTAGTAGCTGTCAGTCATAAAATATGGGGATAAACAGAAGCAAATCTTGTCCCTCACCACACAATTGAGCCTAAGGATGACATATAAACACAATCTACGTAATTTAATATTTCTTTCAAAATTTCTCAATAAGACATTTTTGGCCTGGGGGTGCCGTGAAAAAAATTCTGATACTCTAGGGCGCAGTGATTGAAAAAAGTTTGAAAACCACTGCTCTACAGAATGAATGGACACAAATTCCCACAGTAACACTCCAAATTCTTGTGGAAAGCCATCCAAGAAGAGTGGAAGCTGTTATAGCTACAAAAGGGGGAGCAACTCCATATAAAAGTACATGTAATAAAAAATACAATGTCATCACAGAGTACCTGTTGGTGTAAAGGTCGGACATCGGAATACTTTTGTCCATATAGTGTACATCATAATAGTCTACTTACGTATTTTAAATGAAGCTGCACCAAGTAAATAATCTATTACCAATTCTGATGACCAGAAGGCCAAGTCTTTGCAAATGTATTATAGAGAATATATTTGAGAGCCTTAAAAGTAATGCACCTTATAACGGATTATATGGCAAAATGTGGCCTGTGGATTTATATATATATATATATATATATATATATATATATATATATTACTCTATGACTGGGGCTTAGTTAATTTTTTTTCTGCTCTTGATAGAATTTATTCTTGAGGACCACATCTGCAACCCATTTTGTATAGATTTCTATACTTCCTATTAAGGTACCTATTTATCATTTAAATATTTGCACGATGTTCCCCGCAAAGAGACATTTTTGAGTACTACCAGCAACTATTTAGTATCCCCAAATGTATTATGTAGGGATATTTCCGATATCTGCTGGGATCCTTCCATTTCAGATGGCATCCACAACTCCTGGAGGTTTCTATTGGGGCTGCAAAGTTGCTGCATTTACCAAACATGGCCCTGATAGGAGAACTCCATCTCCAGATGGCGTACTGTGTAGTAGCCTATGGACTACAAATTGGCAATATTTTTCAGAGAGACCCTCCCGCTCTCTTCCCTTCGGGACCCATTGATACATGCGACTGCCACCAGCGGCACCTGTGCATTGCCTGCTGGGGACCCGAACCCAGTAGAAGTATGATAGCATTATGCTACCACCCTACTTCCAGCTCTTCTCCAGGATGGGCTCTTATTGGGGCCCATCTCCTGCTATGAGCATTTTATTACATTTACATAACAAAATATAAATTTTCACATTGTGAATGTGGGCAAAACATATTTATCACATCCGCTTTAAAATGCAGATTGATATATATATATGCTTATTGTAATGCACAAATTAAGTATATTATTGCTAAAAATTAATAGGCAATTGTGAGTTGTGCAGAATATTATTAAAACATGTTCATTTGGAGTAGACCATCTTGGCCATGGCCGTAACTAGGCGGGGGGGGGGGGGGAGGGTTGGGGGGATAGGCGCCGGGCACTGGATTTGAAGGGATACAGGTACAAGCTTTCCCACCTCCCCACCCTCAACACTGCCGCATCCTTTCCTCTCCCAGTCTCCAGCACACATACAGCAGCTATCTCTGTGTGCCTTGCTCCCAGCGTCGCTGCTGCAGCCTGTGTGGCTCAGTCTCTCCCAGGCTGGGGAAACCTTGGGAAAGTTTTGCAGTGTCCCAGCCAGTCAGCGGTCTGGGACTTCTATACCAAGCTGTGCATAGCCCCACCCCCACGGTTCTCCTCAAATCACATGCCAGGACAGTTGCTGTGAGTGTACACAGAGACACAGACACCTGGAGGCAGCAGGCGCTGAGTTGAAGCACTGACCACACACCCTGATCCTTTGAGGATCATCAGAGCAGCAGCCCACTGCCCTCACACTGACCCCAGGGTGGCCATCACTGTGCATGGGATCTCATAGCCACTACAGTGAGTGAGAGCATCTATAGTGAGCCGTTCCATAGGGATTGCATGTATAGGAAATAAATAAATATATATATATATATATACATACACAGTATATATATATATATATATATATATATAACTCGTAAGTAAATCTAGAAGAAATACATCTTTGCAGAGCACCTTTAGAGAGTGCATCTATTGGGAGCATATATATTTGGAAAGCATCTATAGGGGTTACAACTATAGGGAGCGAATCTATATTGAATATGTCCCAGAGTAAATAGATCTGTGTTTGCTGGGGGGGTGCCACATTACTGCCTTGCCCCGGGTGACAAGAATCCTAGATTCTTCCCTGTCTTGGCTTTCTGTTTTATATCATAAATCTGGACTCCGGATTCTGGAGTGAGAATGGTTAAGTTAAGGCCTGGAATTTACAGTAGCAGAGACTTATACAGTAGTTCAGCTATAAATTTACCCAATATTTCCATTTAATTGCATTCTGTTTGCATCTTTTGTTGGCTAAAAGTGAAAAATTGTTTTATTAAAGTATAGCTGTGTGGAAATTAGGTTTTATCACAAATAGTTTAAGCATATGTTTAAAACATACTGCAGAGCCGGCCATAGGCATAAGCAAACTAGGCAATTGCCTAGGGCATTTGATACGCCTAGGGGCATCAGCAGCTTCTGCTGATTAAAATGATATGCGGCATGCCTATATTCTGTGTGTAACATTTCATATGCAGATACAGCCACAGTCTCACACAGTATTTAGGCATGCTGCATATCATTTTAATCAGCAGAAGCTGCTTGTGCATCCTAGCCACATAGCAATGCAAATAAGATGCATTTTCATAAAAAAAAGGTGCCCAACATTAGCATTAAGGCAAGATTTATGAGGACACATCTGTATCCAAGCAGAGGCAGAGGTCACAGTGTTAGTGGCAGTGTGAGTGCTGTGTGTGAGTGGGTTGGTTGTGCAGTAGTGTTGTACAGAATATGTGTAAGGAGCATTATGTGTGTAATGTAAAAATGCATTAATAATGTGCAACATATGTGTAAGGGGCACTATGTGTGTCATTATGTGTATAAGGGCATTAATAATGTGCGGTATATGTGTAACAGGGTACTACTGTATGTGTGTCATTATGCGTATAGGGGCACTAATAATGTGCAGCATATGTGTAAGGGACATTATGTGTAAAAGGACATTAATAAAGGTTGTCATAATGCGTAAGGTGCATTATCTTTATAAGGACATTAATATTGTGTCTTATATGTGTAAGGGGCATTACTCTGTGACATTATGTGTATAAGGTGCTCTACTATGTGGCGTTGCGTATATAAAGGGCACTACTGTGTCATCTAATGTGGATAAAGAACAATAGGGAGTGGTGTAATGTGAATAAGGAGCAATTCAGTGTGATGTAATGTGAATAAGGGGCTCTACTGTGAGGAGTAACGTTTATAAGGTAAAGTGATACTAATGTGGGATGTAATATGAATTATGGACACTATTGCATGATCAAATGTGAATAAAGTTGCAGTACTGTGTGGCGTAATTGGAATTGGGGTTACTATTGTGTGGCCCTTTGCCAGCAAAAACACACCCTTTTTGGCTGTGTGCCAAATGTGTGAACTGTTCCTATTTAAAATATGGGGGGTACAAACACCAAAATAAGGACTGCTATGGGTGAGGGGTGATGGTGCTGGAAAAGAGGTGCAAGGTCAGAGGCGGAACCAGCGGTGGTGCTAGGGGGCACCAGCCAAAATCTTGCCTAGGGCATCATATTGGTTAGGGCCGGCTCTGACATACTGTACATGTTCATGGACATAGCCAGTGTGCTAATTCTTATCTCCGGGCAGTTGGTGGATATTGGTACTGTACTGTGCCAGCATGTCAATCCCAACCCACTGTAGATAACTATGGGGGTGGAAACTACTTGGACTTCAAGTAGGAAATGTTATAAATTCTTAAAGTAAAATTTCCAGTAAAATAGTCTACCTTGGCCGATGATCACACCATGCATAGAGCCAGGAACTAGCGATGTACGTGCAATTACCAAATGCAATGAACCAGTACCAATACCTGGTTGGGATTGAAATGCCTGCATTCTGTGTCCAGGCCGGATCCCTTCACAGGTATCTCTGTTTTATCTTCTCAGCATGGTGTGACTAGTCTGAATAGTAGCTATGAAGGATGTTTGTCAGCAATTTTTTTCTTTTTTTGCCTTTTACATTTGCAATTCTCTTGTTTGTAATATATACTTTACAGATTAATATCATTATTAAATAAATGATATTAAAATCATTTTCAGCCCCACCTATTGTGATATTAATTACAATGAAAGATGCTTGTGTATCTAAAGCAATGTAGGACTAAATCATAAATACTGTAGAGATGTTAAAAATGGCAATTTTCTGCCGCATTTATAATGTAACAGCATAGCTGCTGTGGGCAGCGCTGTCACATTTCACTCCAATTAATAATAAAGAGATTAAATACTTAAACGAGAGGAAGTGTCATATACTATCTTTGCTCACATGTTTATTCAAAATTGCATATAATGTAGTGCAGGTTTCCTTTAGGTCATTTTGACACTTTACAGTGTTCTGTTTACTTGTTATTATGAATCTACATATGTTGTCTAGCTGTGTTTTATGTATTTATAATGTTGCTTTTCATCCATCCTTTTCACCTCTAGTCTTGCTTTCTTCCGACTTTATTTCTGCCTGCGCTGTGTCTCCCTTCCCTTATCTGTGGCACACAGCATGCCTGCAGCCCTCTATCTGTGTAGCTGCTAAGAATACCTAATCTGAAGTGTATACATTACCTAATAAAGTCCTTCTTATTTGGGATTATTGCATCAAATTTTAATTTCCTCACTTGAGTAACAGCATGTCAGGATGGCCGTCACTGGAGAGCTGATAGAAAGTGAAAGGGATGTATAATGGCAGCAAATTACTGCAAATGGATAACTATCAGCTCTTTGACTAGAGCTGGGGAGTGAGAAATAGGATTTTCAGCTTCAAAATCTAGCACAGAAATGTTGCAGAGGCCCTGCTTTCCACTTCCCATGGGTCCCTCCTCTGTGACACCAGATTGTGCCTTGCCTTTCAAGTGATTCTTTAATCCGGTCATAGAAATAGGAGAAAATGAAGTTCAGAAACCAAATCATACTGAATATTCCCAGAGCAGGCAGCGTTCACCTGTTTGTGCAACCAATCATAGCAGAGGCTGCAGATAGATCAGGAGAGAATTAAGGGCTGGCTAATAGATCTGCAGCAGTCACCCATCAGAGAGGATGACTAGTTTTTTTGGCAGTGTTGCAGCCATAGAACAAAAGAAGCATTTGGTAATGGCTTTATAGAGCTCTTTTGTGCTACATAATTAGCAAAGACTGTGTTTAGCTTTGTTTTTCAAATATATGTAGGTTATTTGTAGGTTATGAACCAGCAGAAAGTTCTGCATATTCCAGTATTTAGTATGAAACTGTATTTTGCTTTTTTAAAGTATATACCTAAATATGTACACAAGTTTCTGCAAACTTTAGGGATCTAGGGCTGGTCATCTGAAGATGGCCATCAAAAAGTGGCAGTGATGCCACCGTAAGAACCTGTTGTGGTGGAATATAGCCTTTGCAGGTAACCACCGACATCTATTCGTATTTGTGTAGTCAGGTTAGGTTTTGGGCTTTTGGCACATGCACAAACCTATTGGGCAGCGGTCACCACTACAGTGTATCTGCAGCAGAATAGAACTAATGCAGACCATCAGATGGAGGTTTGTGAAAGGGAAAACTTTTTCCAAGGAGCAGAGAACATCAATGGTTGCCAACTAATTCCAATGCCCATCCTTATAGGGAACACATTAACAGCACACATTAGAGCTGGCCTGGCCAACCTTTGGCTCTCCAGCTGTTGTGAAACTACACATCCCAGTATGCTCTGCCTCAGTTTTAGCATTTCTAATGGCAAAAGTGTAGCAGAGCATGCTGGGACTTATAGTTTCACAAGAGCTGGAGAACCACAGGTTGGCCAGGCTTGCATTAGGGTTATAGTGGGGTGATATGCTTTAGTGCTTAGGGGTCTATTCATGAAGCAGTGAAAGTGTGGAGAAGTGAGCCAGTGGAGAAGTTGCCCATGGCAATCAATCAGCTTTGAAGTAACATTTATAATTTGCATACTATACAATTGTACAGAGCAGCTGATTGGTTGCCATGGGCAACTTCTCCACAGGCTCCCTTCTCCACTGTTTTCACTGCTTCATGAATAGATTCCTTAGTTCATTATACTTTTACTAGTAAAGGGACCTGGCAAATGCTCCACCCTTCCTCCTGCTGTCCAGCCCGCCCCTGTCTCTAACTGCTGCTGTTCCCATTCTGCCATACCTGGCTCCTCTCTATTCCTCTACCCCCATACTTACACTCCCTTTATTCAGTCTCCCTTGCAGTGGTAGTCTTCGGTGGGGTGGTTTCCACTGTGTGTGGAAAAGACCTTAGGAAATTATTAAAGATTCTTTGCCAAAGAATATAAAAGCAACAGCATTTGTACAGTATCTGGCTTGCAAAGGGATAGATCATTTCCAAATATCTATTTTTCTATTGGGCTTTTATTTTTTTCTAAAAAAAAAAGCAGCCTGACTTGTCATTTTGTGATGATCAGTGGAACAAGGTGCATTGTATCTCATCCGTATAATATTAATAACATAATGACAGTGCTCTGTCACAGTGCATTAAGCCATATTAATGACTCCATAGCTTACTTATGCTTCCTCCAAATCCTCACTTATCTCCAGCTGTTAAGTTTAGAAAGGAGTTAATAGCAGGTATTTAGTAGCTCAAAATATTTGAGAAAACGTTCTAAAATAAGAGAATCTTATTCCAGATAATACTAATTTGAGGCCAAAGTGATATTATTTTACTAAGTGACAGAGACAACATAGGTCTGACCATAGGTCACATAAACTTAAGATTTATTTATTTGCCAGATTTACACACATACATTAGATGTCATAGATTGTAAGCTTGCGATCAGGGCCTTCCTACCTCTGTCTGTCTGTTTTAACCCAGTTTTGTTCTATTCCTGTTGTTCTAATTGTAAAGCACAATGGAATTGGTTGATCAGGTCCTGGGTCTCATGTTTCTTCACCCACTTGTATGGCAGACAGAGCACCCAGTGACTTATTATGGATCACAGCCCCAGCACTGGACTGATTTATAGCAGATAGGCGCAGCACCTGCTTGTATGGCAGACAGAGCACCCAGTGACTTATTATGGCAGCACAGCCACAGCACTGGAGTGATTTGTGGCAGACAGGCGCAGCACCCATTTGATGGCAGACAAAGCACCCAGTGACTTATTATGGCAGCACAGCCCCAGCACTGGAACGATATGTGGCAGACAGACGCAGCACCCACGTGTATGGCACACAGAGCACCTAGTGACTAATTATGGCAGCACAGCCCCAGCACTGGGCTGATTTGTGGCAGACAGGTGCAGCACCCACTTGTATGGCAGACAGAGCACCCAGTGACTTATTATGGCAGCACAGCCCAAGCACTGGACTGCTTTCTGACAGCACAGGACAACTGCACCGACAGCAGAACCAGCACCCACCTCGCCCCACCCTTCCCACGACCCTCCCACAGACAGACAACAGACACGTCCGTCCTGCTCCCTCTCCAATGCTGGAGTGATAATTGTGGCAAGAAGTGTGGAATAGTATATAGTCCAGATCTCGCGAGAATCTGATAGCGGGATGATGATGTTTTGCCTCGTTCCGGGATCTGAATCTGGCAGGAAAACCCGAGCCGGATTCTGATCCCGGCTCGGATCGGGAAGTTCGGGTGGGCTCGGATCTTGTAGATCTGAGCCCGCTCATCCCTACCTACTATAAGCATGTACAGCATTTGATGATGAGGGAGAGAAAGCAGTTTTTGTTTTTTTTTCCCAATTCAGTGTGTAATCCAGAGATTATCATGGGTTCATGAACAAAGCCTAAATTGTCTCAGTTACTGTATTGCTATAACCTTTTGCTTCTCTTCAATCCAATGGATTAAGTATATTAAACTTTTTTTTTCTGCTGGTGAATAATGGGGCCTACACACGGGGTGACTGCAGTCAGCGATCTGAGCGATGCTAGATCACTCAGATCGCTCAGCAAGATTGCTCAGCACACCGCTGCACCAGCGATGTGTGCTGAGCGATCTGTTACTGCCCGTGTTCTCAAAAGAAAAAGCACGGGAGATGACTAGATCTTTCAAGCATGCCTGAACTATCTAGACGGGCGATAGCGACGTGCATCACTATTGCTATAGTCCACACACAGAGCCATTTGTGCTGATTTTCTAAGCGATTCAGTCAAATCACTTACAAAAGCAGCCTAAATCGCTATGTGTGTAGGCCCCGTTAGTCAATTTTTCCAGGACAGGCTTGTGAAAAGGTGTTAAGCCTCGGCATTGAATGGTGAGCCCTAATGCGTACTCCCGCATCATAACCGGTGGCTGCCGTTCATCTGCTAGTATTACCAGCAGATGAACGTCAGGGTGGACGGCTTTCCATAGCGTCAATTCCGGGCGATCACTTTAGCTTGTTCTTGTCTGGAATTGATGTCAGACACCTGCCCTGCAAACGCTTGGACATGCCTGCGTTTTCCCAAACGCTCCCAGAAAATGGTCAGTTGCCACCCACAAACGCCTTCTTCCTGTCAATTTCCTTGCGATCGGCTGTGCGAATCGATTCTTGGTTAAATCCATCGCACAGCAACAATCTGCTTTGTACCCGCACAATGCTCATGCTCATTGCGGTGCATACACATGCGCAGTTTTGACCTGATCGCACCGCAGCAAATAAACCTAGCATGCAATCAAGTTGGAATGACCCCCATGGTTTTGCCCATCTGCTAACAAAAATGCTGTTACGATCATGTCTGAATTACCCCCTCTAGACTCTTTCTCTCAGACTTTCTGCTTACTCAGTTTCTGAAAATGCCACCTGCTGGCTGAAAAGTGGTACTGCACTATATTTCAGATGATTTACACATGGCCTGCCATGTATGTCTTGGGAGGAAAACTTATCTAGTGCCATGAAAGGAAGGTCATGATACTTTTTTCAGAAAGGTAATCGTGGACGCATCTTTATTGGCTGATATTAAATTGTTATATTGCACCCGATCTCCTGTCTTAAGTGAAGGGAGATTGTGGAGGGATAGTCAGTTATTTTTTTTTATTGCTCATATCGCGCCCATAAGTGTTGGTTTAAGACACTTAAAGTTGCTAACACTGACAAAACAGATGGGCGTGACGTGAAAAGGCCCATGTGAGTGCTTAAACTGGTCACTTCTAGCTCATTTTAGCTCATGAATTCAGCAACAATTGAATAGCTCCGTTAGGTGCCATCTATTGATGCCAGCATTCTAAACAATAGTATATCGTCCATTTGATCCAATAGGCAGGTGTCCTATGGAAAAAAAGGGATGACTCAGAAATGTTTAATTGATTTTGTATCTGTCAGACTGTGTTTAAACTAAATAGTTCAGATGATAGTCAACATTGCATACCATAGCCTAGCCCCCCAGTGCCCACAAGAACAAGAACAAGAACAAGAACTAGTCTCCTAAAATAACATATCTGGGATTGTGTGCACATCTGATTATGTATTATCACTGGGCATAATACACGGGGATGCATCCCAACGACCAGGAAGCTGGCAGTCATGTGACCAATGCGGGAAACCCGACACCACTCAGGATACCGGCGCCGGGACACTGACAGCCAATGGTAAGTATCAGGGTTTGGGATTAGGGTAAGGGCCCAGGCGGGTTAAGATTAGGCACTAGGTCGGTGGTTAGCCATAGCCACCACTCCCCTAAAATGTAGCATTAGCCACCCCCCCACCCCCCTCCTAGATTAAGCTCTAGCCACCACTAAGGAGGGTTAGAGTGGTGGTGGTGGGGAGGTTAGGGTGGTGGTGAGGGTGTGGAAGTTAGGGTACTTAACCCCGAAACCTGTCGGCATTCTCAGATTCGGGATGCCGCTGTCAGTCATGTGACCACCCACATCCGAGCACCAGGATAATCTATAACACCCAATACACTTAGGTGAATACAGTACAGGTTGAGTCTCCCTTATCCAAAATGCTTGGGACCAGAGGTATTTTGGATATGGGATTTTTCCGTATTTTGGAATAATTGCATACCATAATGAGATATCATGGTGATGGGACCTAAATCTAAGCACAGAATGCATTTGTGTTTCATATCCACCTTATAAACACAGCCTGAAGGTCATTTTAGCCAATATTTTTTATAACTTTGTGCATTAAACAAAGTGTGTATACATTCACACAATTCATTTATGTTTCATATACACCTTATACACACAGCCTGAAGGTCATTTAATACAATATTTTTAATAACTTTGTGTATTAAACAAAGTTTGTGTACATTGAGCCATCAAAAAACAAAGGTTTCACTATCTCAATCTCACTCAAAAAAGTCCGTATTTCGAAATAGTCCGTATTTCGGAATATTTGGATATGGGATACTCAACCTGTATAACCAGAATCCTCCCCTATTCTGCCTCTCAAAGTGCAAGGGGATGTAAGTTTATAATATGCAGAAATGTAAATATTTAGGCATTTTATTGTATGTGCACAGTGTGCCTATATATAACCTATAAAAAAAACTCCTCCAGTGCTAAATGAGGCCCCCAAGTGTTTAGAGATTGTATTGGGCACTGGTTCTCAAACTCAGTCCTCAGAACCCCACACAGTGCATATTTTCCAGGTCTACTCACAGAATCACAAGTGTACCACAATTAGTACCACCTGTGGACCTTTTAAAATGTGTCAGTGAGTAATTAATACACCTGTGCACCTGCTGGGTTACCTGGAAAACATGTACTGTGTGGGGGCCTGAGGACCGAGTTTGAGAACATGTGTTATAGTAGCTGTTTTTTTATGCACTTTAAGTTGACAGTCTATGTAATACTAAAATGTTCTTCCAGATGACTTGCCTGTATTGGGACTCCTAATGCACTTTCAATAATTTTGTTATATACAGTATTATACAGGAAGCCTTTGGGCACAAAGTTATTCATCATTCAACATTTTTCTTTTCTTTTTTTCCATGAAAAGTATATTGCTTGGTGTGAGTTTTGATTGACAGATACTTAGTATTGAAGTATTTATTAGACTGCATTATACTCTGGATCATAAGATTTCCCATGGAAAATGAACAGAGGATTTTGAAAGATTAGTAGAAAAGGAGCTATACAATACAGAATTGTTACATTGTATTAATCTTGGATTCAAGGTTTCCAGGAATAAAAAAAATATTTTTTTTTGTTCTGTTATAGCATTACGGAGTACTAGCATTACAGCAATTAAAGTAACAGTTGCCTATGTATTTTTGCTATCTAAATTTTATTTAATGTATGGTTAATCAGGCATCTGTTAAACCCCTTTGACACCTCTACACTTACCCAGGTTATTGCTGGGTTAACCAGGGTCGCAGCTTGGTGTAAAATTGTCACCGAACAATAACCTGGGTCCAGTGACCTGGTAATCCAACCCGGGCAATGAGTATGGTTAGTCCCAGGCAGGGCCGAATTTAGACGTCATGGGGCCCTAAGCAAGATGTTGGTTTGGGGCCCTCCTTCCTCAATTGCATGCAATTTCAGTCTGCGTCTTTGTCCTGTTACCATCGAGAGGCATACACAGTATGACTAAGACGCATCCGCAGACTGAAAACAATTTGCATCCAATGCCACCACAGAGTACACCTCCTACCCACACTACATCTCTGCACTAGATCACTGTTCTACATCCCCACACTATATCAGGGCACAACCTACCCAGAGGCGTCACTCAGGTTGGTGCCACAATGGACCTCCTCTTGCTTCACACCACACGTAATACTTAGTAGAACTATGCGCCTGGCAATTTTTCGTGTTTTGGTTGTTCCTACATTATTATCAACCTCAATAACATTTATTTCAACTAATTTCCAGTCTATCTTGAACACCTCACAGCTCACCACCACAATATTATTTGAATCCAGTTTAGGCCAAAAGGTTGCACCGAGGTAGCTGGATGACTAAGCTAATCAACAGAACTGGGTGGCACAAACACCTGGCACATCTAGGAGTGGCATTGCAGTGTTAGACAGGATGGCAGCTTTGGGAACTATGCCAATAAATGCTCCAGAGAGCACATAACGCAAAGAAACCTACCCTCACTTATGTTGTATATATTAAACAGGACATGTACAGTTTAACAAACCAATCATTTCAGTGACAGGGACCGTCACTTGTGGCTAAAATGATTGTTTTGTTTGGGACCCCACAAAACCATTTATTTAGAAGGAGTTCCTCCGTTAAGAATTACTCTGAGAATGTTGATGATGAGGTGTTAATTGCATTATAATCTTTTTCAGTAAATTTCATGTCTTCGCCGCAAATGACATAACATGGTGGAAGTGCCTAGATGGCTAATGTTCCTACCACTACTGAATTTGGCCTCACAAATGGAGCAGATGCTTTCATAAACATTGTCAGGATTGGAGTAAAAATAATCCCACACCCAAGAGGTGGCTTTTTTGGTGTTATGCCCAGTCATTGCAATGGCTTTCTTTTTTATCACGGTCAACAACTGCAGCCAATGGTGGCTGACTTAAACATCATCATAAACATCCTCACTGTCATTTAGAACACACATATCCCCCTCATCATGTCCCACTTCCACACACGAATCCTCAATTTGTATTATGGGGCCAATTCAGTAAGGATAGCAAATTCTGCTAATCAGTAGAATTTGCTATCCTTTTGCACGCATGCTGGGGGCCGCCCATCACTGGGCAAGGCCACCCAGCATGCTGACCGGCGCCTCCCCCCCTGCTACAAGCAGAAATTGCGGTCGCCTTGCAATTTCTGCTTATCGGCAGAAATTAAGGTTGATTCCTGCTGGCGCAGCTTTGCTGCGGCTGCAGGAGTCCCAGCGCCATCTTTCCTGTCGCGGCGGCTGTGTGTGATGTCATGAAGCCTCCATGACCGTGCCCCCGACATGCCCAGGTTCGCGCCGCACAGCCCACCATTCAGGTTTCACCCCCGCTCCGTTTCCTCCCTGAAAATGGAGCGCTGCCGTCTCCCTCCAGCCCCGCGACTGCATTTTCTGTGGCCTCCCGCAGAAAATGCGGATGCATGCACAGTAGGGCCCGCTGCGCATGCGCCCGTGGCACCCTCGCAAAAATTCCAGCTGGATCGCGATTTTTGCCCCGACTTGAATTAGCCCCTATTTCCTCCTCATCAGATTCATCACCATCTTTACTTGTACTGCTCCACACATGTTCAGATGGCTCAGAAATGGTGGAAGGAGGAGAAAGAGGCTTCTCTATGTAGACAGTCTGAGAAATGTCAGCTGATGTGGACATCCATAAATGTTCCTCAAGAATGTCTGATGGTTCTGATTCTGAATGCGCAGTTTGTCTCCTGCCTCTGCAGCTAACCTTCCTTTTGATTTTAAATGATTTTACATACCCTGGCCTAGGCCCTCTATGCCCCTGGGCATCTGCCTTAGCAGATGACGTTGACAGACTTGCATTGTCAATGTCGTGACTAGATGCAGCAGTTTCAGCACTAGTAGTAGCCTTCATTTCTATCAACTCAACGTGGGATTGACCTTTACCGAAAGCGTCGCAAAAAAATAGTCAGAAATATATATATATAATAAATAATTACACACTGCGGTTGACTTCACCGACAGAGTCACACAAATGAGTCAGAAATGTATATAATAATAATTACACACTAGAATAGAACCAATTCACATTACAAGGCACAGTAGTATCCGTTATTCACATTACACCACACAGTATTACCCCTTACACACACAACACCACAGTAAAGGTCCTTATACACATTACACCACAGTAGAGTCCCTGAGACACATTATGCCAGGTAGAGCCCACATTATGCTAGGTAGAGCCCCTGATGCACATTATGTCAGGTAGAGCACGTGTGTGTGTGTGTGTCCGACACCCCCCCCCCCCTCCCCGATTACACGACTTTACCTAGCGACGATACAACCACACAGCTGGAAACCAGGACATGACCACAAGCTGCAGCGCTACCCAGCTACCATTCTATGTAGCATTGTAACAAGTAAACAGACACTGCAGCTAACTAGCGCGGACACAAAGGCGCCGCAAACCAGCAGGTGTTGCCATTGGTCCTTCACCCACAGTGCATATGTGCTGTGTGCGAGGCACCCCTGACACATACTTAGGGGCTAATTCAGACCTTATCGCTGTGCTGAAAATTTGCAGAGGTCAGTGATCAGATATTCATTACCCAGGGAGAGTGAAAACATGCCCCGTGCAAGTGTATGAATGCATGTATACACCGTGCGAAAATTCCGCTAGACAGTGGACAGCTGCAAATCTGTTTGCAACTCAATCACCATCAAATAATTTTTCCAGCCTGTGCAGACTGTACATAGCCCAGGACTTAATCCTACAGTGCGATACAAACAGGCTGATCGGGGCCAAAACTGATGTCAGACACCGTCCCCGAAAATGCTTGGGAACGACTGCGTTTTTCCTGACACTCCCTGAAAATGATCAGTTACCACCCACAAACGTCCGCTTCCTGTCAATCAGCTTACGTACGCCTTGTGTTCTAAATTTTTGCACCATCCTGTCGCTGTTTGGCGACGTGCCTGCGCATTGCAATGCATATGCATGCGCAGTCATTTGATAATTGGCTACTGTGCAAATTCTCACAACAGCGATCAAGTCTGAATCAGGCCCTTAGTACCCCTATCCCACCACAGCACCTATCATGCAGCAGCACAGGAAGGTGCATTGTTTTCATTAAATAGCGGATGTCATCTTGTTAGAGCAAGTGACTATTGTACAGGGTTTCAGCAAAACACAGTGGATCTGCACACACAGATTACAAGTGAAGTAACAGATAAATTAACCCAAATACTGAATAAACAAAACACTAAGATCCATCTCCCAGCCCCTCCAGCTCCCCTCATGTCCAACTCACATCACCTCCGGCTATCTCATGTCCACCTCATAGCTCCCCAGGCACCCTCATGTTCACCTCCTAGCACCCCATTCACCCTCATGTCCACCTCATAGCACCCCAGGTCCCCTCATGTCCACCTCATAGCACCCCAGGTCCCCTCATGTCCACTTCATAGCATCCCAGGTCCCCTCATGTCCACCTCGCAGTCCAGGCTCCTCCCCCCCCCATAGCCAGAAAACTAACTTACTCACTTTACTGCTGACTTGGATGTTGACAGCAGCTTGCTTCCCTGCACGGATGTCCCGGACTCAATGGTGACTGATTGATAGAGCAGAGTGACCGCGATCCAGGACGCATACGCTTGCTCTCTGCAGGCATCCTGCAGCCAGCTGCTCTGCCGGATAATCAGAGAGGGCGGATGCAGCTGGCGGGCCACGGGCCCCCCCTCACCCGTCCACCCCCGCCCCCGCTGCATACTGACCTGCCCGATTGGAGCTCCAATCGCAGTAGCCAGAGCTGCCATGCAGGTGCCCCAGGCTGACCCTAAGTTTGGAATGCCCCTGGTCATTCCGAATGCGCTCTATATCTGCGGCCGGCTCGGTCTATGGAGTCCGGACCCGGCCGCAGCTGTGTTGTGCTGGCGGGTGTGCAGGCCTGTGTACTGTGCTGCCGCTTGATGCCAGGAAGGAGGGGGTGTGGTTGCAGCTGCTGTGCCCGGACCTGGTCATGTCAGTGGATGGGTTGAGGGTGTGAGTGCGCGGCTCGTTTTGGTGTCACCCCATTGTAGGGTGACACCCGGGTGCGGGCCGCACCCCCCGCACCTCCCTCATGACGCCACTGAACCTACCCACACTACATCTCCACAATATGTCACCGCACTACCTCCCCACACTACATCACCGCACTACAGTACCTCCTACTCTGCAGCCACCAGCAGGTGTGGTACCAGGGCTGACCCCAACCAATTTGGTACCCTAGAACTTTAACAGCCGCACACAATAGTGATGCGAGGGTCCTGTCACACCTGTGCATGAATTTTTGTATGGGTTACAGGTGTTTTTGTGTGAAGCAGCTTCTACTGAAAAGTCTACTAAAATAACTCTCTATTGAAAGCTACATTGCTTGATTGAATTTCAGTGCAGTACTTATTTTGAATTCTATTAAACTATAAACAAGCAGTAATGTTTAGCCCCCTTTTTTTATTTGGCATATAGCAATTTGCTTGGTAGCCTAGTGAAATCTGTGCTCTCACAGACAATTTAGAGGTACATGCAGGGGAGCTAGTCAGACGGCACAATCTCAGCCTGCCCTACATTGCATGGGAGGTGGCTAAACAGAGGCTTAAAGAAATGCCATCTAACTGGTGTGTGATATACAGAGCTATTTTTCAGCAGGAACTCAGTTACCGGACATCTCATTAAATATGACATAATCAGGAACTGGGTTTCTGAACCTGTCCTGGGCAAAATGTATTTTCCATAAAATATGTTTTATTTTAAAGTCCATTATGAGTGCCTTCTTTTCTGTAAATGATCTATCTATCTATCTATCTATCTATCTATCTATCTATCTATCTATCTATCTCTTCTTTAATAGATCCATCCCCCGAGCCGTAGTTCCTGAACCTATTTTTCTAGAAAAATAGTACTAGTTATAGGGATGTCACAGGATTGGTTATGGACTCAGACACTTAACCATGTACCTTGGAGACCATATTCTGATGGATATTCTGTACCTAGCATGGGGCTTGTGACTGGAGCCGCTTACAATGAGCACCTCACCCCTTACACATACAAATGCATGATTGGCAGGAAAGGGCTTATACTAGCAATAGCATAACGTCACAGATACGAATACTAGGCGATGTGCTCGATGAGCAATGTCGCCTTAGTGTTTACCCTCCCAGGCCGTGCCGCCCGACAGCAGGCATACACACTGTGCAATATCACTAATGATATCGGACAGTGACGCCATGGCGCGGCCAGACGGAAAATGCAGCTTTGGATGATGAGCCCAAATTTAGCTGCATGGACGGCCGACAGGGTAGTTAACGAGCAGTGGGGCCACTCGTCAGTGTCGGCATGCACACTTAGGGTCTGTACACATGGTGAGATCCCTGCTATGTTTGATTTTGACTATGCGATTTCCCTTGAACTCCCCCAGAGCCCAGATAGCACAGATTGTACAGATTTTGACTATCTGTGCATGAGATTTTGTCTATGTATGATTTTGACTAAGTGCCAATTAAGACTATACTTTGTACTAGATTGTACACTAGATAGTCAAGATTGACTTGCCTGCACAGTCTATCTAGCCTTACGATACCGACCCCACGGGAGCGCGCATCGGGATCAAATCTGTATCACAAGCTGCCTAGCACCATGAGATATGCACTAACTTTTCATAAGATTTTGACTATATAGTCAAAATCTCACAGATTTATCCCACCGTGTGTACACACCCTTAGAGATCAAGTAAATTACGTCTCTCAGGAAGGGTCAAAATGGGCAACGTCATTTACTATATCGCTAAGTGAGTACCCACCTTAAGAGTTATATTAACAGTGCATATAAACCATCTGGGTGACAAATCAAAACCAGGCTACAATGAACCATACTGTGGGTTTAGAAACTCTTCAGGTACACTGGACAATAAGATCTGAGCCATAGTCTGAGTCCTGCCTACTTCAGAGAGATCTCTTGTACCCAGAAGAGGGTTGTGGAAGGTGTAGGTGCCAACATATTTGTGATTGTGGATGCATTGGCACACAGACAACATGAGTTGTCATGATGTGTATATATTAAAGTGTACATATGACCGTATTAGCATTGTTATCAAAATATCCACATATATGGATCTACGTGTGGCACAGTCTTATGTGGCAGATGTATGAAGGTGCGCTGTGGTTTCTCTTGGCCACAGCGCTTAGAAAGCCTGCTTTTACCGGATCACTTTAATATATGAACTGCGTGTTTACGCCGTGTGTAGTGCCCGCAGCACGCCCCCGCCGCTTATTGCTTCACAGTTGTCCTAAATGTCAGACGATGGAGAGAGGCAATGTATGATTGCCTCTGTTGGCAGTGTTCGGGGTAAATGTAATACCAGTCTTTATGGGAGAGTAGCGGTATCTGTGCATGTTATGTGCGCTATACCGCTTCTCCATTTAGAACTGCGCCAGTATGTGGTACATGACATTGTGTTCCCTTATGCATTTAAACCAGCAAAACTAATCATTATTATCATTGAAAATTATTACCAGACTTTTTATTTTTTTTGCCAAGTGACCACCAGTTTCTACAAATCAGAGAATCTGAGAATATCCTCTCCAGTGTTCAGCCTGCACCAAACTTGTCTATTCTGTTTTGTAACGATGCTCATTAGCATGTTAGTATTTGAACTGCAGCAAATTACCAGTAAACTAACTTCCCAGTAAGCACCATAATATATACCTCCAGGTATTTTATCCTGGCTAGTAGTCTGCATCGGAGGGCAATGCAGAGAGAAACTCCTCAAGCTCTCATCTTCACTCCAACTGGGAACATAATGCATGTGACATCAGGCACTGTGCGCATGATGTCAAAAGTTCCCTGGCGATGAACACCACCACTCACCAGCAGACAGCAGTGAGGGGAGGTATTGGAGGAGGGTAGAGGAAGATCTGTCATCCGCTGACCGACGCCCTCTTCTGCCCGCCCACCCGCCCCGTACTAATTAAACCACCTTGCTTGAGAGCGGGCGGACACGGGGCAGCGGGTAAACTGGTTGGCAGCACTACAACTAGTGGTCAGTAGTAGATTTGCTGCTAGGCAATCCTGTGCTGGCCGGGCCCCCTGGGACCCTCCAGGCCCAAGGCAGCTGCCTTTGTTGCCTAGCTGTAAATCCGCCACTGGTCCCAGGAATGACCCGGGTTAAGGGGCAGTGTGAATGGGTGACCTGGGTCTTCCAACCCAGGGCCCGTTAACACCCTATGGCTAGCCGTCTCACTGACGCTTGGAGATTATGTCATATCCAAGTACTGGCAGAGAAGAGCCCCCGGCACTAACCCTGGTTCAGCCTGCAGTGTGAACAGGTTTCAAGCCACTGTGACACAGTTTGAAACCCGTGTTCATAGACACAGGCTGGACTTGGGATTTTGGTGTGAAAGTGGTATTCCAGAGCCACACTATGTTTACTTCGAAGTGTATATGACTTACATGCATACAGTATGTGTGGTCACATACCTTATGATGTTTTCAGCACTACAGCACTCTCATGTTTTAGGTTTACTTCACATAAGTGTGCATACTGTACTTAAGCACCACAATAGTGTAGATATGTGATGTGACTGTGTTTGCAGTGAATTCTAAAGTCAAATTATCTTATTTATATTTAATATAATAATGTAATGAAGTGTTGTATATAAAAGTATAAGACTAGAGTCTGTAATGTGTTATTATTCAAAGTAAAGGTCATATTTTCCAATTAAATGCAAACACAAATGCAAAATACAAATGCAATGAATTACTAATGTAAAAAGGGAAACTTCTTTGCTGCCACAGTTGAAATGAAAATATAAGTTAAGTAATGCAAATACACTGCAGTGACTATAATATAACAGCCCCATTACCTAAATACTATCAGTAGAAGGGATTAACATGTAATCTGCCAATAAGACAAAATAAGTCAGCGTTATCATTGTATCTCCTACCAGCATTCCTGCACCCGCAAGAGAGAGGCCACCTGACAGTGTATCTTTATAAGTGTCCAGTTGTTGCTCATTCACAATTACATGAACACACCCTTAAGCTGGGTACACACCCAGGCTTGCCCGTACACACAGCAGCGATGTTAATGAAGGTCGGAACGATTAGGTTCCGTACTTCATTAGCATAAAATAGGACACTAGTGATATCGCTAGGTTTGATGTGCAGAACATCAAATCTTGCGACCGTTGCAAGCGTTCGTGGGAGCGCGCAATCCGATTTAAGTGATATTTCATCCCAAAATGGCATTTTGGAACATCGCTTCAGTGTGTACCCAGCTTTACAGTACTTGTGTTATGAGCCCTATGTGCCCCTTCCCTGACCTGTTCTGCATGGATATGGATCAATCCCGCACAGGCATCCTAATGGCAAAGCAGCTCCTGCAACACAGACTAGAGCCACAGGTACGGGAGAACATCAGCAAGCGCAGAATGGCTGCCAAAGCTTCTTATGACAGATCAGCATATCGCCTGCACCCACTGTCTCCAGGCCAGCCTGTTCGCAAGGATTTGACAGAATGGCAGTGGTTCCGCATCCTGCAGGTCGTCCAAATAGCTACGTGGTACAGTCTGATAATGCCCTCTATGAACGCAACCGCCGCTATCTGTTAAGTGTACCTGAAGAAAGCTCTACACAGCCTGATAAGTTTCTACCACAGCTGCAACCAATGTCAGTGATGATTCGCATTGCATGGACAGTCCTTCCTCAGAGACCACTTCTGAAGTAATAGAGCCCTCTGGTGTCACAGTGGACATGCCTATAGGTTCCCAGTGTACCATTACCAGATCGGGCCGTGTGTCCAAACCCAACCCAAAGTTTCGAAATTTTATTGTATAATGGGGGTCATTCCGACCCGCTCGCTGCAGTTTATTGCAATGATCGGGTCGGAACTGCGCATGCCGAAGGTCGTAGTTGCCTAGCGATCACCTCTGCCTGATTGATAGGCAGAGGCGGTCGCTGGGCGGGAGGGGGCTGGATGGCGGCGTTAAGCTGCCATTTAGGGGGCACGGCCCGGCCAACGCAGGTGTGGCTGGACTATTGGGGGGCGGGCTGCGGCAGCTGCGTGACGTCACACACAGCCGCTACGACGCGGGCAGCGAAGAGGTTTTCCCAGCCAGCCGCATGAGCTGCGCTGGCCGGGAGTTACTCCTCAAATGCAAAAGCATTGCCGCTGTGCGATGCTTTTGCATTTCTGCAGGGGGGGGGGGGGCAATGACATGCAGGGCATCCCCCCGCATGTCTGAGTGCCTGACCGTAGCTGTGCTAAATTTAGCACAGCTACGATCAACTCGGAATGACCCCCAATATCTTTTCTTTTGTTCATGCCCAACATTGTCACATTGTTGCATTTGTTTCATCTATGTTCTGCTTCCTTCCAGTTTGAAAGGGGGGATGTAAATGCATGCTGTGTATCATGGGAGTTGTTGTCATGCCGAGGTGACTCACTTCCTGTTTGTCTCCTGTTACTTCCACTGTGTGTCTGGCTTATGGTGAGTAAAGACCTGTATCACACTCATGCTGCAAGTGTCGTCCTGATTTTGTTGTTACACATCTACACTATTGACTGTCGCCCTACCATCCCAGATATCTTCTGCATCACCAAGCAGTATGAAGCTGTATGTGTAAGATGTAAAAAAAAAAAATGCATAGAAACGTGTACAAATTTCTGGTACACAAACTTAGAATGGGAGTGTATATTTTATGCATAAAAAAAGATGTACATACATCTCTAAATGGGCTACTTTGACTGCTTGTTGGCACTCTACAATGTAGATACCGGACTTAGTAATTGTTGAATTGTTAGGGAGACAGGACTTCTTAAAAGATTAAGAAACTGTTACTGAAGCTTCTTCAATAAAACTTTAGACTGCTCCCATGCAAACATTTTCCTTGCTTACTCCTGAGCACCTTCCTGCAACCAGGTACTGGGGTCACAGTGTCTCTACTGCTCACAATAGTTTTGAGAATATGCTTTACAAACTCATCTGAGTATCAATAACAAATCATTGGTCAGCTTGATAGATAAATGTTCAGAGATGTTACACTCGAAAAATACGCCACATGAGCAGAACGGGTCCTGCGCAGGCCCCCACCATCGGAGATGTATGCAACCCATCGCATATGCCCCACCATCGGAGATGTATGTAAAGCAGAATTAGAGGTAGGGGAACCACAGCAGCTTCCTGCATGTGGTATGATTTGTCCAATAGAAAGTCAGCAGGAAGTGGAAGGTGATTTTTGTGTGATAGTGAGTCTATTTAAGCTTCTATTTGAGTGTGATTTGACCAGATTTAGAACTTCCAATAGAAATCACATCACCTGCGATTTCACAAAAAACATACTTAGTACATACAGTCAGGGGCGGGATTGGGAACAAAAAGCGGCCCTGGAAAAATTTGTACTAGTGGCCCCACATGGGCAGCACCAGAGGTGTACGGTCCAGCCATGGGTCATGGCAGAAAGCACCCCCCCCCCCCCAAGACTTTCCAGATAGTGGGCATGTCCAGCATCAAGGGGGAAGTTAAAAAGAAATAAAATAAAATATTATGAGCACGTTATATGATACACCTTCAGGATTTAGGAAACTATATCATTCTTTAGAAAGATATATATATATATTCTTGCTTATTACATTAACCGTATCCCAATCACTATTCACTCAATCTTATATGTCAGCCAATCAGGCAGACAGAGCATACACTAGATCAGGGGTGGCCAACCAGTCAATGACAAAGAGCCAAAAAACCTTGTTAGGTACGTCAAAGAGCCGACATAGAGCCGATGGCACACATGCATAAATGGAATGTGACCTTGTGCCTGCTAGACCACACCCCTGGTATAAAATACACTGAAAAAGCCAGAACGACATAAAATAATTTTTTTAAAGCCAGATCCATTGAAAAAGCCACTTTCACAAAAAAAATAATTGAAAAAGCCAGATTCACATAATAAATTTCAGCTCCCTCATGTGTCACTACAGCCAGCTCCCCCATGTGTCACTCTTGCTAGCACCCTCCTATGTCATTCCAGTCAGCTCCCCCATGTCACTCCAGCCAGCTCTCCCATGTGTCACTACTGCCAAGACCCTGCTGTGTCACTCCAGCCAGCTCTCCGTTGTGTCACTACTGCCAAGACCCTGCTGTGTCACTCCTGCTAGCTCCCCCATGTGTCACTCCAGCCAGCTCCCCCATGTGTCACTCCAGCCAGCTCCCCATGTGTCACTCCAGCCAACACCCCCATGTGTCACTCCAGCCAACACCCTCCTGTCACTCCAGCCAGTTCCCCCATGTGTCACTCCTGCTAGCACCCTCCTATGTCACTCCAGCCAGCTTTCCCATGTGTCACTACTGCCAAGACCCTGCTGTGTCACTCCAGCCAGCTCCCCCATGTGTCACTCCTGCTACCACCCTCCTATGTCACTCCAGTCAGCTCCCCCATGTCACTCCAGCCAGCTCTCCCATGTGTCACTACTGCCAAGACCCTGCTTTGTCACTCCAGCCAGCTCTCCGGTGTGTCACTACTGCCAAGACCCTGCTGTGTCACTCCAGCCAGCTCCCCCATGTGTCACTCCTGCTACCACCCTCCTATGTCACTCCAGCCAGCTCCCCCATGTGTCACTCCTGCTACCACCCTCCTATGTCACTCCAGCCAGCTCTCCCATGTGTCACTCCTGCTACCACCCTCCTATGTCACTCCAGCCAGCTCTCCCATGTGTCACTACTTCCAGCACCCTCCCACGTCACTCCTGCCAGGCCCCTCCTGTGTCTCTCCAGCCAGCTCTGCCATGTGTCACTCTAGCCCACCCACATGTATCACTACAGCTCCCCCATCAACTCGTGCCATTGCAGCAGTCCCTAATGTGTCCTCTGTTTGCTTGTGGGTGTCTCACCTCTAGTATCTGACTCCTTCAGTTTTCAGTCCCTGTAGTGCTGCTGCGTGTCTGAATGGAGTGCAGGGGTTTCTGTATCTATTGTGGTCACATGATTTAGTTGTTGAGAGCCACATTTTAATAAAGAAAGAGCCACATGCGGCTCAAGAGTCACAGGTTGGCCACCGCTGCACTAGATCATCTGCAATCACAGGCTAAGTGGCAAAGTAAATTTCATATATGCAAATTATTTTGCACCTTATTCATTATGTCTAGTGATGTGCACCGGAAATTTTTCGGGTTTTGGATTCGGTTCCGCGGCCGTGTTTTGGATTCGGACGCGTTTTGGCAAAACCTCCCTGAAAATTTTTTGTCGGATTTGGGTGTGTTTTGGATTCAGTTTTTTTTTTTTACAAAAAACCCTCAAAAACAGCTTAAATCATAGAATTTGGGGGTCATTTTGATCCCATAGTATTATTAACCTCAAAACCCAAAATTTCCACTCATTTCCAGTCTATTCTGAACACCTCACACCTCACAATATTATTTTTAGTCCTAAAATTTGCACTGAGGTCGCTGGATGACTAAGCTAAGCGACCCAAGTGGCCGACACAAACACCTGGCCCATCTAGGAGTGGCACTGCAGTGTCAGGCAGGATGGCAGATTTAAAAAATAGTCCCCAAACAGCACATGATGCAAAGAAAAAAAGAGGTGCACCAAGGTCGCTGGATGGCTAAGCTAAGTGACCCAAGTGGCCGACACAAACACCTGGCCCATCTAGGAGTGGCACTGCAGTGTCAGACAGGATGGCACTTCAAAAAATTGTCCCCAAACAGCACATGATGCAAAGAAAAAAGGAGGTGCACCAAGGTCGCTGGATGACTAAGCTAAGCGACCCAAGTGGCCGACACAAACACCTGGCCCATCTAGGAGTGGCACTGCAGTTTTCTAGCGAGAGGATGAGTGCTTCCATCCTCATGTGAATCTGAACCACTAGCATGAACATAGGCCAGGGCCTCAGCCGTTCCTTGCCACTCCGTGTCGTAAATGGCATATTGGCAAGTTTACGCTTCTCATCAGATGCTTTTAATTTTGATTTTTGTGTCATTTTACTGAACTTTTGTAGTATACTTGACGACACAGAGGTAGAGCAATGGACTACTGTACCGTACTGCTATATATATACTGGTGGTCAGCAAAATTCTGCACTGTCCTCCTACTATATAGTATACTGCGCACAACTAAAATGCAGCACAGGTATGGATGCATAGTATACTTGATGACACAGAGGTAGAGCAGTGGACTACTGTACCGTACTGCTATATATATACTGGTGGTCAGCAAAATTCTGCACTGTCGTCCTACTATACTATATATAGTATATACTATACTGCGCACAACTAAAATGCAGCACAGGCATGGATGCATAATATACTTGACGACACACAGGTAGAGCAGTGGACTACTGTACCGTACTGCTATATATATACTGGTGATCAGCAAAATTCTGCACTGTCCTCCTACTATATATACTGCGCACAACTAAAATGCAGCACAGGTATGGATGGATAGTATATTTGACGACACAGAGGTAGGTAAAGCAGTGGACTACTGTACCATACTGCTATATATATACTGGTGGTCAGCAAAATTCTGCACTGTCCTCCTACTATATAGTATACTGCGCACAACTAAAATGCAGCACAGGTATGGATGGATAGTATACTTGACGACACAGAGGTAGAGCAGTGGACTACTGTACTGTACTGCTATATATATACTGGTGGTCAGCAAAATTCTGCACTGTCCTCCTACTATATAGTATACTGCGCACAACTAAAATACAGCACAGGTATGGATGCATAGTATACTTGACGACACAGAGGTAGAGCAGTGGACTACTGTACCGTATTGCTATATATACACTGGTGGTCAGCAAAATTCTGCACTGTCCTCCTACTATATAGAATACTGCGCACAACTAAAATGCAGCACAGGTATGGATGCATAGTATACTTGACGACACAGAGGTAGAGCAGTGGACTACTGTACCGTACAGCTATATATATATACTGGTGGTCAGCAAAATTCTGCACTGTACTCCTACTATATAAACTGCGCACAACTAAAATGCAGCACAGGTATGGATGGATAGTATACTTGACGACACAGAGGTAGGTAGAGCAGTGGACTACTGTACCGTACTGCTATGTATATACTGGTGGTCAGCAAAATTCTGCACTGTCCTCCTCCTATATATACTGCGCACAACTAAAATGCAGCACTCCAATGCACGAGTGAAAATGGCGGTGACGCGTGGCTCCTTATATAGAATACGAATCTCGCGAGAATCCGACAGCGGGATGATGATGTTCGGGCGTGCTCGGGTTAACCGAGCAAGGCGGGAAGATCCGAGTCTGCCTCGGAACCGTGTAAAATGGGTGAAGTTCGGATCTCGAGGAACCGAACCCGCACATCACTAATTATGTCTATAAAAAGGACCACATGTCCTCAAACAAAACAGGCCCCACAGGTGCGTCGGCCAACCGGGAATCTTCCCTGTAAACCCTATGGCCAATCCGCCTTTGCATACAGTACACTTTTTTTAGATAGACAAACAGGAGTCCATTTTGGTCAATGTTTAATTTTTTATACTTTTAAATTGAACTTTATTAAATTTACCTCGCACAACAAATTGATCAATTCAAGCTACAGTAGCTTTGTAGTTTTGGCGCTCCCAGTTGTATCATTTATGCGAATAGGATGAACATTTTTAATGACAAAAACACTTTGCACCGCAGATGTGCCAGGGACCAGGTGTGCAGGGAGGGGCTATTTGCCCTGACTTGAGCAACAGTGTATGAGGACACATCTGTACTTACTTTATATTAGTATCTTTCAAGGTTCACAATTATATGTTATATTGTAGAATGTATTTTACTTAAAAAATAAGAGTATAGAATAATAAGAGTAAATAAATCACCAGATAATGAGCAAAAGTTAATATTTCATGTCCGTTTTCAAGAATATGAGAAAGTCTGTTCCCTTGAAATCTGCCTCTTGCAGATGAGTCCGCAATAGGTCACAAGAGATATATATAAACAGGGAACAACAGAAAAAAACAAAAATAGTGCAGTACTTCATAAAAAGCTGCAGTGTAAACATCATATATATGCGGGGGTCCAAATATGTGTAGTCACTGTATGAGTCTTCCCAGGGCTGTCTTAACAGCAGCGTAGGCCCCTGGGCATGGCAATGCACTGGGGCCCCTACCCATCTTTCAGTGGTAGGGTTGCTATCAGCAGCAGCTTTGATGTCCCGCTGGCGGTAGGGGGTGTTCTATCTTCTGCTCAGCATTAGAGATGAGCGGGTTCGGTTCCTCGGAAACCGAACCCGCCCGAACTTCATGTTTTTTTACACGGGTCCGAGCGACTCGGATCTTCCCGCCTTGCTCGGTTAACCCGAGCGCGCCCGAACGTCATCATCCCGCTGTCGGATTCTCGCGATGCTCGGATTCTATCGCGAGACTCGGATTCTATATAAGGAGCCGCGCGTCGCCGCCATTTTCACACGTGCATTGAGATTCATAGGGAGAGGACGTGGCTGGCGTCCTCTCCGTTTATAGAGAAGAGAAGAAGAGAGTGAGACTAGAGTAGAGAGAGACACAGTAGTAATTTTGGGGAGCATTAGGAGGAGTACTACTACTTGCTGAAGTGATAGATAGATAGTGTGACTGTATAATGTATATCTGACTTGTGGGGGAGACACTGACAGTGGGGAGCAGTTAGAGTCTGAGAGCAGGACTCAGGAGTACATATAACGTACAGTGCACACTTTTGCTGCCAGAGTGCCACACTGCCATTGTGACCACACTGACCACCAGTATAATATATATTGTGATTGTCTGCTTAGGAGTACTACTTGCAAGTTGCTGATAGTGTGACCAGTGACCTGACCACCAGTTTAATAATCACCACCAGTTTAATATATATATATATATATATATATATATATATAATTGTATATAATATATATATAATATTGTATACCACCTACCCGTTTTTTTTTTCTTTCTTCTTCTTTATACATACTACTATAGTAGCTTACTGTAGCAGTCTGCGGTGCTGCTGAGCTGACAGTGTCCAGCAGGTCCGTCATCAGTCATTACATAATAAATATATATACCTGTCCGGCTGCAGTACTAGTGATATTATATATATATATATATTAATTTCATCTCATTATCATCCAATCTATATTAGCAGCAGACACAGTACGGTAGTCCACGGCTGTAGCTACCTCTGTGTCGGCAGTCGCTGGTCCATCCATAATTGTATACCACCTACCCGTGTTTTTTTTTTTTCTTTCTTCTTGATACATACTACTATAGTAGCTTACTGTAGCAGTCTGCGGTGCTGCTGAGCTGACAGTGTCCAGCAGGTCCGTCATCAGTCATTACATAATAAATATATATACCTGTCCGGCTGCAGTACTAGTGATATTATATATATATATATATTAATTTCATCTCATTATCATCCAGTCTATATTAGCAGCAGACACAGTACGGTAGTCCACGGCTGTAGCTACCTCTGTGTCGGCAGTCGCTGGTCCATCCATAATTGTATACCACCTACCCGTGTTTTTTTTTTTTCTTTCTTCTTGATACATACTACTATAGTAGCTTACTGTAGCAGTCTGCGGTGCTGCTGAGCTGACAGTGTCCAGCAGGTCCGTCATCAGTCATTACATAATAAATATATATACCTGTCCGGCTGCAGTACTAGTGATATTATATATATATATATATATATATTAATTTCATCTCATTATCATCCAGTCTATATTAGCAGCAGACACAGTACGGTAGTCCACGGCTGTAGCTACCTCTGTGTCGGCAGTCGCTGGTCCATCCATAATTGTATACCACCTACCCGTGTTTTTTTTTTTTCTTTCTTCTTGATACATACTACTATAGTAGCTTACTGTAGCAGTCTGCGGTGCTGCTGAGCTGACAGTGTCCAGCAGGTCCGTCATCAGTCATTACATAATAAATATATATACCCGTCATTTCAGTCACAGTCGTGTGGCAGACCCTGTCACTGAAATGATGGGTTGGTTAAAGTGTGCATGTCCTGTTTATACAACATAAGGGTGGGTGGGGGGGCCCAAGGACAATTCCATCTTGCACCTCTTTTTCTTTAATTTTTCTTTGCGTCATGTGCTGTTTGGGGAGTGTTTTTTGGAAGGGCCATCCTGCGTGACACTGCAGTGCCACTCCTAGATGGGCCAGGTGTTTGTGTCGGCCACTAGGGTCGCTTATCTTACTCACACAGCTACCTCATTGCGCCTCTTTTTTTCTTTGCGTCATGTGCTGTTTGGGGAGTGTTTTTTGGAAGGGCCATCCTGCGTGACACTGCAGTGCCACTCCTAGATGGGCCCGGTGTTTGTGTCGGCCACTAGGGTCGCTTATCTTACTCACACAGCTACCTCATTGCGCCTCTTTTTTTCTTTGCGTCATGTGCTGTTTGGGGAGTGTTTTTTGGAAGGGCCATCCTGCGTGACACTGCAGTGCCACTCCTAGATGGGCCCGGTGTTTGTGTCGGCCACTAGGGTCGCTTAGCTTAGTCATCCAGCGACCTTGGTGCAAATTTTAGGACTAAAAATAATATTGTGAGGTGTGAGGTATTCAGAATAGACTGAAAATGAGTGGAAATTATGGTTTTTGAGGTTAATAATACTTTGGGATCAAAATGACCCCCAAATTCTATGATTTAAGCTGTTTTTTAGTGTTTTTTGAAAAAAACACCCGAATCCAAAACACACCCGAATCCGACAAAAAAAATTCGGTGAGGTTTTGCCAAAACGCGGTCGAACCCAAAATACGGCCGCGGAACCGAACCCAAAACCAAAACCCGAAAAATTTCAAGTGCACATCTCTACTCAGCATGTGGGACTTGGAGCAGTAATTTCTGTTAATTACTCCTTTACAGATGATGGGAGGTGGTGCGGGAGGGAGAAAACTGAACTGTAGAAGGGGGCATTGGACTGAATGAAGGGGCCCTGGTACATGATTTCCTGAGTGGTAGGGGGTGTTTAATAGGTAGGGGAGAGGTGGATAGTGGAGTGGACTTAATATTCATCATTTTTTGGGGGGAGTGCAGCTTGCTTGACCGCAGATATCTCCAGTTCCTGGAATTAGATTTCTTAGCTTTGAATGGGATAAAAAAAAACTAGAGAGTCCCACCTTTCAGGAGGTACTGGGGACTTGGGGATCAGAGTTCCGGAGCCAGGGCAATCCACCAACGAAAATATAAATCTGCATACCAGGTGTGTGGAGATGGAGCATGGACCAGCTGCTTGATGGCTGATATCTCTAGTTCTGGGCATAGTAGAGACAAGCTGCCAGTGTCCACCAAAAGGGGAGAGTCCCAGCTTTTGGAGTATAGCCTCAAGAGAACTCTAAGTCAGACAGAACCTGAGATATCTGGCTGGGAAGAGCAATTAACAGGCTTGGATGGGAACCACTGTTTTGAAGTCGGATATCTCTGCTTCCCCTGTGCCGATTTTAAAAAATCTGGTACCCCTGTAAAGAGGGGACCCTCAGCTATCAGTCTAGTGCCCTTATACTCCTGGGGCCCTTGGGCAAGAGCCCACTGAGCCCATATGAAAAGACGGCCCTGAGTCTTCCACCGGTTTTTAAAGAATATGTAATATGACGTACCATACTCGCACAATAGTGTCATACAGTATATTCCACCCATAAAGGTTTATTTGTGATAGGTCTCGACTCGCAGCCTATACCTTAGGTATGCAATAATCACCCAGTGATACAGATTAAATAAATGGGCATACTGAATTTACAGCATCAAGCCTATGTTAACTCTTGCAAAGGTTTCTTTCCAATCCTCCTTCCAGCCTGGCTCATTAACCCGACCCCAAATAATCATAAGGGATTATATATATGTGGCTAAAGGATGGTCTTATCAGAGAGGTATTTTGTAACATAAGAACAAAACATAAAATGTATATACCTTAGAACAACAATAAGTTTAAGCAGGTAAAGTTAAAAACATGGAACACAGATGTTTTTGATGGGAAAAATGGTACATTCTCTAATTCACTTCCCCCCAATGGTATACCCCTATAGTTTCATTCGTATATAACGCCAGCAAAGTCCACAGCCCCTCCACATATATATCATCCCCTATGATTATTTGGGGTTGGATGGATGGTGTTCCCTGTTTTTCCTCTTGTATCCAGTCCTTAAGAGAAAAATACACTATAACCAATTGTTATATTCTATTATGTAATTGTTATGAAAGTAGCTATATCAGATTGTTCCATACACACACAGGATGTGACCACAATTTCCCCATTCCCGTGGATAACACACACGTGCAGGTCCCGTCCTGCGCATGCCCGGTGCATTGGCTGCAAAAGCCTCTACCTGATTGACAGGTAGAGGTGTCTGTGGGGTGGCGACGTACTGGGGAAACCTGGGGTGGGTCAGTGGCATTTTCGGGTCCCCTGCGTGACTCCACGTGCAGCCGCTCCGATGGAGAAATGGAGACAGGCCCCCTTCCTTCGCAGCCAGGCTGCGGATGCAGGGTGTCATCCACAGTTACTACAACTGCAATAAAATTGAGGTCGCAGCCGTTGGGCAAGACATTCAGCATGCTGCAATATGCGGCTGGGCCCCCAGCATGAGAAAGAAAGGATTGCAATTCTGCTTTTTAGCAGAATCTACAATCCAGTCTGAATAACCCCCATAATACATTGATGTAATCAACTAAGTAGATGATTTACTTTAACTTAATGAAAGTCAACATTTATCATCACAAATGATTGTAAGCTTTATCATGCACCTGATAAATGGTAAAAGTACATGCATATTAATATGACACACTTGTGGACCTTAATAGATCCAGCTAAGTTTCCCTCTTGGTAAAGCGGTAAATAAGCAGTAAGGAGCTCGCACACAATATGCATTATCGTACTCAAGTGCGCACACAAAAAATTATTGGATGAGTAGATTTGCAGACATGCAGATGTAGGCCAAGGTGTATTCACACAAATGCTTCTCATGCATACCACAGCAAAGTTCAATACAGTATACTCTTATCAGGAGGCGTACATCTTGTGGGAGCTCAAACCCAAGTGCCAAACAGACCATGATAATTGTAACGATCAAGAGGTGCTTCTGGGTGCGTCTTGATGTTTCCTACAGATACTATTGCCATTATTAGTATGGCTGCTGTGATCTATTCACTTTATTTAACTATTCATTATCTGAAGTTGAACTATGGCTGGAAAAGCAGAACCCAATGCGATTTTTTATTTATTTTTTCTAAGAAGGCAATGACTGTACAGGTATGTCTTTATTTTGATCTTAAGTAGTACTTTTATTTTGTTTTTGCATTACTATTTCATTGAATTACGTAGTAAATGTGTATAACTTAACACGTTCCCAGATGTGTCCATCTTTGCACAATGAGGGGGAGATTTATCAAGGCTTGGAGAGAGATATAGGGGTCTATTTACTAAGCCTTGGATAGATATAAAGTGGACAGAGATAAAGTGCCATCTAACCAGCTCCTAACTGTCATTTTTCAAACACAGCCTGTGACATGGCAGCTAGGAGCTGATTGGCTGATACTTTATCTCTGTCCGATTTATGTCCATACAAGTCCTATACCCTTTTCACACCACTCAAATAACCTGGTATTGACCCGGCATATTGCCGGCTCGACACGGGTCAGTGTGCAATGTGAAAGCGCTATGTCGGATTTCCAGGGTCGACTGACTCGGTAATTCAACCCGGGTTTAAGCAGTGTTATTCCCGGGTTTAATACCGGGTCAGTGGCTCTGTAAACGGATTCCTAGGTCGAGACGATCCAGGACCCGTTTACAAGATAGGGAGAGGCGGCATTGAGATGAGCTCATCTCCCAGCACCACCTCCGCCCCCGCCGCTATGGCAACCGACCCGGCAATATGCCGGGTCTGGAAGCCAGCAGAAAGAGGTAGAAGAGTCTCCAATGCTGGATCCCACCCGGGAAGGACCTGTTTCTAATTCCCGGGTGGGATCCAGCATTGGAGATGTGAAAATAAGATTTTACTCACCGGTAAATCTATTTCTCGTAGTCCGTAGTGGATGCTGGGAACTCCGAAAGGACCATGGGGAATAGCGGCTCCGCAGGAGACTGGGCACAACTAAAGAAAGCTTTTAGGTCACCTGGTGTGCACTGGCTCCTCCCACTATGACCCTCCTCCAAGCCTCAGTTAGGATACTGTGCCCGGAAGAGCTGACACAATAAGGAAGGATTTTGAATCCCGGGTAAGACTCATACCAGCCACAACAATCACACCGTATAACTCGTGATACTATACCCAGTTAACAGTATGAAAACACTGAGCCTCTCAACAGATGGCTCAACAATAACCCTTTTGTTAACAATAACTATGTACAAGTATTGCAGACAATCTGCACTTGGGATGGGCGCCCAGCATCCACTACGGACTAAGAGAAATAGATTTACCGGTGAGTAAAATCTTATTTTCTCTAACGTCCTAGTGGATGCTGGGAACTCCGAAAGGACCATGGGGATTATACCAAAGCTCCCAAACGGGCGGGAGAGTGCGGATGATTCTGCAGCACCGAATGAGAGAACTCAAGGTCCTCCTCAGCCAGGGTATCAAATTTGTAGAATTTTGCAAACGTGTTTGCCCCTGACCAAGTAGCAGCTCGGCAAAGTTGTAAAGCCGAGACCCCTCGGGCAGCCGCCCAAGATGAGCCCACCTTCCTTGTGGAATGGGCTTTTACAGATTTAGAATGCGGCAGTCCAGCCGCAGAATGCGCCAGCTGAATTGTGCTACAAATCCAGCGATCAATAGTCTGCTTAGAAGCAGGAGCACCCAGTTTGTTGGGTGCATACAGGATAAATAGCGAGTCAGTTTTCCTGACTCTAGCCGTCCTGGAAACATAAATTTTCAAGGCCCTGACTACGTCCAGTAACTTGGAATCCTCCAAGTCCCTAGTAGCCGCAGGCACCACAATAGGTTGGTTCAAGTGAAAAGCTGATACCACCTTAGGGAGAAACTGGGGACGAGTCCTCAATTCCGCCCTATCCATATGGAAAATCAGATAAGGGCTTTTACATGACAAAGCCGCCAATTCACACGCCTGGCCGAAGCCAAGGCCAACAACATGACCACTTTCCACGTGAGATATTTTAGATCCACGTTTTTTAGTGGTTCAAACCAATGTGATTTTAAGAAACTCAACACCACGTTGAGATCCCAAGGTGCCACTGGAGGCACAAAAGGGGGCTGAATATGCAGCACTCCCTTTACAAAAGTCTGAACTTCAGGCAGTGAAGCCAGTTCTTTCTGAAAGAAAATCGACAGAGCCGAAATCTGGACCTTAATGGAACCCAATTTTAGGCCCATAGTCACTCCTGACTGTAGGAAGTGCAGAAATCGACCCAGCTGAAATTCCTCCGTTGGGGCCTTCCTGGCCTCACACCACGCAACATATTTTCACCAAATACGGTGATAATGGTTTGCGGTTACTTCTTTCCTAGCTTTAATCAGCGTAGGAATGACTTCCTCCGGAATGCCCTTTTCCTTTAGGATCCGGTGTTCAACCGCCATGCCGTCAAACGCAGTCGCGGTAAGTCTTTGAACAGACAGGGCCCCTGCTGTAGCAGATCCTGTCTGAGCGGTAGAGGCCATGGGTCCTCTGATATCATTTCTTGAAGTTCTGGGTACCAAGCTCTTCTTGGCCAATCCGGAACCACGAGTATCGTTCTTACTCCTCGCCTTCTTATTATTCTCAGTACCTTTGGTATGAGAGGCAGAGGGGGGAACACATAAACCGACTGGTACACCCACGGTGTCACTAGAGCGTCCACAGCTATTGCCTGAGGGTCTCTTGACCTGGCGCAATATTTATCTAGTTTTTTGTTTAAGCGGGACGCCATCATGTCCACCTGTGGCCTTTCCCAACGGTTTACCATCAGTTGGAAGACTTCTGGATGAAGTCCCCACTCTCCCGGGTGTAGATCGTGTCTGCTGAGGAAGTCTGCTTCCCAGTTATCCACTCCCGGAATGAACACTGCTGACAGTGCTAATACGTGATTTTCCGCCCATCGGAGAATCCTTGTGGCTTCTGCCATCGCCATCCTGCTTCTTGTGCCGCCCTGTCGGTTTACATGGGCGACTGCCGTGATGTTGTCTGATTGGATCAGTACCGGTTGGTTTTGAAGCAGAGGCCTTGCCTGACTCAGGGCATTGTAAATGGCCCTCAGTTCCAGAATATTTATGTGTAGGGAAGTCTCCTGACTTGACCAAAGTCCCTGGAAGTTTCCTCCCTGTGTGACTGCCCCCCAGCCTCAAAGGCTGGCATCCGTGGTCACCAGGACCCAGTCCTGTATGCCGAACCTGCGGCCCTCTTGAAGATGGGCACTCTGCAGCCACCACAGTAGCGATACCCTGGTCCTTGGAGACAGGGTTATCAGCCGATGCATCTGAAGATGCGATCCGGACCACTTGTCCAACAGGTCCCACTGAAAAGTTCTTGCATGGAACCTGTCGAATGGGATTGCTTCGTAGGAAGCTACCATTTTTCCCAGGACTCGCGTGCAATGATGCACCGATACCTGTTTCGGCTTCAGGAGGTCTCTGACTAGAGATGGCAGCTCCTTGGCTTTCTCCTCCGGGAGAAACACTTTTTCTGGTCTGTGTCCAGAACCATCCCCAGGAACAGTAGACGTGTCGTAGGAACCAGCTGTAACTTTGGAATGTTTAGAATCCAACCGTGCTGTTGTAGCACTTTCCGAGATAGTGCTACCCCGACTAACAACTGCTCCTTGGACCTCGCCTTTATAAGGAGATCGTCCAAGTACGGGATAATTAAAACTCCCTTTTTTCGAAGGAGTATCATCATTTCGGCCATTACCTTGGTAAACACCCTCGGTGCCGTGTACAGTCCAAACGGCAGTGTCTGGACTTGGTAATGGCAATCCTGTACCACAAATCTGAGGTACTCCTGGTGAGGATGGTAAATGGGGACATTCAGGTAAGCATCCTTGATGTCCAGGGATACCATGTAATCCCCCTCGTCCAGGCTTGCAATAACCGCCCTGAGCGATTCCATCTTGAACTTGAATTTTTTATGTATGTGTTCAAGGATTTTAAATATAAAATGGGTCACACCGAACCGTGCGGTTTCGGTACCCCAAACAGTGTGGAATAGTAACCCCGTCCTTGTTGAAGTAGGGGCACCTTGACTATCACCTGCTGGGAATACAGCTTGTGAATTGCCTCTAGCACAGCCTCCCTGCCTGAGGGAGTTGTCGGCAAGGCAGATTTGAGGAAACGGCAGGGGGAAGACATCTCGAATTCCAGCTTGTACCCCTGAGATACTACTTGAAGGAAACAGGGATCCACCTGTTAGCGAGCCCACTGATCGCTGAAATTTTTGAGGTGGCCCCCCACCGTACCTGGCTATGCCTGTGGAGCCCCCGCGTCATGCGGTGGACTCAGAGGAAGCGGTAGAAGAATTTTGATTCTGGGAACTGGCTGACTGGTGCAGCTTTTTCCCTCTTCCCTTGTCTCTATGCAGAAAGGAAGCGCCTTTGACCCGCTTGCTTTTCTGAAGCCGAAAGGACTGTACCTGATAATACAGTGCTTTCTTAGTCTGTGAGGAAACCTGAGGTAAAAAAATTTCTTCCCAGCTGTTGCTGTGGATACGAGGTCCCAGAGACCATCCCCAAATAATTCCTCACCCTTATAAGGCAGAATCTCTATGCGCCTTTTAAAATCAGGACAGTGACAGGTCTCTAACTTTCTTATCGGGGGAACCCACGCTTTTTCACACACTTCATTCACTCATCTGATGGGGGAACAAAACACTGCCTGCTTTTTCTCCCCAAACATAAAACCCATTTTTAGAGGTACTTGGGTTACTGTCAGAAATGTGTAACACATTTTTTATTGCCGGGATCAAGTCACGGATGTTCCTAGTGGATTGTGTATATGTCTCAACCTTGTCGACACTGGAGTCAGACTCCGTGTCGACATCTGTGTCTGCCATCTGAGGGAGCGGGCGTTTTTGAGCCCCTGATGGCCTTTGAGACGCCTGGACAGGCGCGGGCTGAGAAGCCGTCTGTCCCACAGCTGTTACGTCATCCAGCCTTTTATGTAAGGAGTTGACACTGTCGGTTAATACCTTCCACCTATCCATCCACTCTGGTGTCGGCCCCACAGGGGGCGACATCACATTTATCGGCATCTGCTCCGTCACCACATAAGCCTCCTCATCAAACATGTCGACACCGCCGTACCGACACACCGCACACACACAGGGAATGCTCTGACTGAGGACAGGACCCCACAAAGCCCTTTGGGGAGACAGAGAGAGAGTATGCCAGCACACACCAGAGCGCTATATAATGTGGGGATTAACACTATAACTGAGTGAATTTTCCCCAATATGGATTCTGGCAGGGGTATTTATCACATATATAGCCTCTGGGACTATATATTGTGATTATTTTGCCAGCCAAGGTCTTATTATTGCTGCTCAGGGCGCCCCCCCCCCAGCGCCCTGCACCCTCAGTGACCGGAGTGTGAAGTGTGTATGAGGAGCAATGGCGCACAGCTGTAGTGCTGTGCGCTACCTTGGTGAAGACTGATGTCTTCTGCCGCCGATTTTCCGGACCTCTTCTTGCTTCTGGCTCTGTAAGGGGGACGGCGGCGCGGCTACGGGACCGAACACCAAGGACGGGCCTGCGGTCGATCCCTCTGGAGCTAATGGTGTCCAGTAGCCTAAGAAGCCCAAGCTAGCTGCAAGCAGGTAGGTTCGCTTCTTCTCCCCTTAGTCCCTCGGTGCAGTGAGCCTGTTGCCAGCAGGTCTCACAGTAAAATAAAAAACCTAACATATACTTTCTTTCTAGAAGCTCAGGAGAGCCCCTAGTGTGCATCCAGCTCGGCCGGGCACAAAGATCTAACTGAGGCTTGGAGGAGGGTCATAGTGGGAGGAGCCAGTGCACACCAGGTGACCTAAAAGCTTTCTTTAGTTGTGCCCAGTCTCCTGCGGAGCCGCTATTCCCCATGGTCCTTTCGGAGTTCCCAGCATCCACTAGAACGTTAGAGAAAGGGGCTTTAGTAAATAGACCCCATCGTTCCAGCCAGTGAGCTTCTGTCATTTTTCAAACACATCCTGTAAAGTGACAGGAGCTGATTGGTTGATACTTTATCTCTCTACTGTATCTCTCTCCAAGGCTTGATACATCTCCCCCTTAGTCTCCTGCATTATTTACATAAAATGCATCCAACTCATGAAAGTATTTCTTTATACTGAAATGAAACAATATGGAAGTATATTTTGTCTGAAATATATACAGTAGCACTATATCCCCATGAGTCGTAGACAAAAAGCTTCACCAGAGATCATCAATAACAGATGACATCTTGTCATGTATGGTTGGTTGTAGAAAATTCCCCTACAGTACAAACAGTTGCCAGGCCCATGTTTCTAGTTTAGTGAAAATGTATGTATTTTACTAAACATCATTTGCAAAAAAAACTTAAAACAAGGCTCATTGAAGTGGTTACAAACTCAAATATCCTGCGTTCAGTTAAGTTCACCAACAAAAAGCACTAAAACACAAAAGTAACATTTTCATTTTAGCATTCTGAACAAGGAGCCACAAAGTCACTTGGAATTCCATCACTCTTCCCTAGAGGTGACAATTGATGGTTATACTGCTGGCTCCCTGTGGTTTCAGTGCATGAAGATGCTTTCTCTAAGGACTTTCATAGTGCGAAATTAATGAGAACCTGCCCGCTGGCTCACTTAGAGAGCCTGTTGGCTTCCTCATCACTGCATCCTAGCAGGCCATTAAAACCCCTGAACTAATCTTTTTCAAAACATTGGTCATAGCTAACCATTGAAAGGCCTCCCATTTCTTTTTGATTGACATGTGTCAGCTCCAAGGCCTTACAGTTGTACACATTGGAAGGGATTATAACTATTGATGCCTAATGTTTACAGTTGTTCTGTGTCTAAGAATGAATTAATTTTAGTGTCATCTTAGTAATGAAATGTACATGTAAAGCATTACTATGGTACTGAATACAATTGTAAGTATTTTATCTAAATGAATGATCTGCCTAAAAAGTCTACATAGTTAGAGTTGAATGTGCTGTGAATCCTGACCTCTTGTAATTTGAAACTAGATACAGTGGAAATTCCTTTGGGCTGTTGTTTGAGTAGTTAGCAGAGGTGGTAATAATATGTAATTAGCAGCTTCAGGTAACTCAGAGTTTAATTGCTTACCTCCAGGCAATGTTTCAGATTAGATGAAGTAAATCAGTATATAAAGCCACTACATATATCTGGCAGGATACAGTAATAGTGTAGCGCACGCAGATGATACACTTTTGTTTAATGCTTATTAGGGTTGCACAAAGATAAAGCCTGACCTCATTATTCCACTGTTGATTCAGGAGAAGGCAATCAGAATCTTCCTATTTATTGCATTTATTTTCCTGTTGGAGAAATAAAGCAGGGATTATTAAAGCTCTCAGGGGGGATTTAGTTAATATCCCAGTGGTTCGGGATCCTGGCGGTCAGAATACAGACGTAGGGATCCCGACCACCAAGAATGCCGACAGCTGCCCCAGGGCTATTCCCACTCGTGGGTAACCACGGGACCCATAAAGCGGGAATAGAACCTGTGGCGAGCATAGCGAGCCACCGAACGTGCAGCGCAGCGAGCCCGCAAGGGGCTTTCTAGCACTCGCCTTACTGCCAGCATTCTGATGGGCGGGATCCCGGTGTCGGTATACTGACCTCCGGGATCCTGGATTCCATCTCCAACCCCTCAGGGGGTATGCTATGCAGTGACTGATGATATCTGGCAAGATGTGGTTTAAGATGAGGCATAGACCAATGATGAGACTCAAGGCTTCATAGCCAGCCTTTAGCAAATGCATTTGATATTCCGTGCAGGCCTCCCTAACCCACTAGAGTGGGCATGACTATTAGTATTTGCATGGTACCCATTCAAACCATCTCCATCACACACTTGTATGATCGGAAATTCACCCTAAGAGGAAAATGGGCTAATTTTGACCTATTCTGCCCTTTGTGTTTGTTGTCCATCCGGAGGTGCTTTACATGTAGGCTTACCATAATATCCTATTAAACTGGGACACATATGATTTACACAGGTTCTGAGACTGCTGACTTCAAGCCTGCATTTCTACCAGGTTTAGTCAGCCACAGAACCTGTGTAATCCATGAGCGTCCCCATTTACAGGGATAGTATGGTAAGCCTACTTACAGTACATGTTATTTGATGGTACCTGATAACTTTGTGAATTAGGCAAAGGCAATTTTTTTTATATCATGAACAGAATATAAGTTTACCAATCTTATGCAGTGCTGGAATGCAAAGAATTCGATCTGGCCCGCTTTGCCTTTAGTTACTTTAAAACATTCTCTTCCACATCCATCATTAGAACCTGTATCAAAGGGACAAAATCAAATTACATAGGAGGGCTTTCCAGAGGTGGTAGTTCTCACTCTTACTATTTCATTTGGTAGTTGACCCACTTCTTTGTTTACCAAAGTCCTGCTCCTCTTTCTAGGCCATTTCTATTGTCATTTTCTGTCAAATTTATGGCATTTGTCGACGTACTTTTGCTGTACGTTAGGAACCTAAAGTATATTGTATTTATTTGAGGTATATGGCCAAATCCCTGGATTGCTATAAAATGTAAGCAAATCCATAGTCATGTTCCCAGTCCCACGTCCGATATATTCTTGATCCATCCAGTGGACTTTTCCCTACTTGGGTGTACAGTACAGATACCCACAAATCTGGTCAATATTTATAAATGAAAATATGGACCTGACAATTAAACTGTGAGTGGATGAACTTTGGGGCTGGAATAATGTATTATACTACTTTGGCAGGGCTAGTTTAAAAGAAATTATATTATTCCCTAGACTCCTTTGTATAATTCAGTCTCTTGCCATTCTAGTTACTCACATAGAGGCTCACTTAATAATACAGTCTTTGGTCAGTTCCTTTGGAGAGGTGATCGCTTCAAAATTAGTAAGCGGAAATTGTTCCAGTGTACAGTAAATCTAATTGTGAACTCAACTTTCTTAATATTGTCGACTAGAATGCCCATTCTTCAGTACCTTTAATATATGGCTTTATGGTTATGCCACTACCTCTCTAGAGCTGACTTTTTTGTGTAAAATGCGCTGTGTTTTCTTCCATTACCAGCATGCCCAGTATATCCCTAATAAACTAAAAGGGAACCAATGTCTATGGGTTACTAGATGGCTTTGGCACATTCTTAGACATAAGATTAGCTTTAATTCTTTTAATTCCATCCTTCTCCCTGTGGTTAAGAATATGGCGTTTCAGTTCAGCATGGCTTCCCACTCCATCATATTTTGAAAATTAAATGGAGTTTTTACCATAAAGCATCTAATAAATGTTTGTAATCAGTGGCCTCTTATGTTTGCAGAGGCAGTGGATTGGTATACAGTGGTTGGTGCTTAACCGATTGCTTTCCTTTAGGCCCAACATTATACTGGTTATGCAAGCCTTTTGGATTTAGATTGAAGCAATTCTACTCAAGCCATCTGTAGCTATTAATATTTTATGAGGGACGTGAATGAACATGGGAAGCTCAGTATGGTGGTGGCTTAACGGATAACGCACTTCCCATCACTAACTCTGGATTACATTGTTAAGGCATCTATTATTTCCTGCAAGATGTTAATAGGTCGTAATTATGTGAAATTATTATATAAAATCTGCCTCCAAGACAGAGATTCGTCATGGGTCTCTTGCATTCATCGATCTGCCCAAAGTGTATTTTGGCATGTTTCAATGTCTGCGGGATCGCTCATTGGATTATATGTTCAATTGGCTATTGCTTAAGAGACATGGGGAAACCCATTTGGTCAACTATGTGCTGAAACCAGAACTATGTTATCCAATTTTAGAAGTAAAAATCCATCCAGGTGGCTCTGCTCCCTCTTCTAAGTCCAGTCCCCATTGTGGTATGGCTTCCGTAGGGATACATTTAGATAGCAATTCCCCACTGGATTAGGTAGCTGCATAACCAAGAGTGGCCATTGTGCCTATCTCAAGTCCCCTGGTTACAGCAAAGTCTACGTGGATCAGCTCATAGGAGCCTAGTTGAGAAGACTAAAGAATAAATAACAAACAAGCCTATATCACATTTCAGAATTAATCCAAAACAGTTGTTTTGGGAAAAAACTGTTTCTTCAGCTGACTTACACCTTTAGCACAACATCTTTCCTGCAAAGCCATTATCTTGCAGTGGTTGTAATTTACCCTGGTGTCTCCCGCATAACTGGTTACCCTAATAAACCCAAATAAACATAGCCAGCAGAACCTATATAACCTAACCCGTTGAAATTTAAAAGCATGCTAAGTAAAAATAGGGTAAACAAATATTTATTAAACTGAAATTGCAGGAATCTCCAAATAATTTTTTGGAAGATCACATAAAATCTAAGTATCCCCAGCAGATATTTGCTGCAGTCCCTCCATTTCTGGCAGCAAAGAATCCACCATAGGTTTCTATGGGAACTGCTATGCTATTGGATTTATTATGTTCTAGAATGCTAAAATGGCAATAGTCTATAGTAGCTACTCTCAGGGGTTAAAGTGGCCCGCCAGTGGCAAACGCAGGATTTCTAGACGGAGGTTTCCAACTGCTTGATGTTAGAGTACATCTGGCCAGTCCATGAAGAGAGTATAATTAGCATGAAGCAGCAATAACATGTATTATACAAAGTGCAATGTACTGCATGTCATAATTCTGACATACACAGGGTCAGCAAACACAGTAAGCCATTACATGTATTAGTAGGTACATCCTGCCTGAGCTGAATGCTTTATATCAGATGTGAGCACCAATCCAGAGCATTGGAGCAAGTATGGGGGAACGGCAGAAGAACCTAGAAACTGCCCTGGCCATATATGTACACATTACATTATTAATCATTAACACTATAGATGTTCTATATCAGAGCACCCCTAACAGTGCATGTTTTACAAATCTCCTAGTTGGTGCACACGTGTATTAATTACTGGCTGACACATTTTAAAAGATTCACCAGTGGTGCTAATTATTTTATTTGTAATACTGAGGAGATATTTAAAACATGTAGTAAAATTGTATAATATGCAATTGCTATAGTAGTCATGGTGTGGGCTAGCGAGGGGGGTTTCCAGGCAACCGGAACCCCCCCCCCTACGTTTGCCTATGCCCGCCCACCTTAACTACTCACAGGCAGCCTAAGCACACAGTCAGGAATAGGAGTAGAGCAGACAGACTGCTGCTCTGCCTCTGCATCTATTATGCTGCGGGATGCAGGCTGTCACTAACACTTACACAGCCCGCGTGACAGCGCTCAGCTTTCCTTCTCGCTGGCTTTAAGTTCCAGCCTGGGATTCCATGTGTGGGCGGGTGGGCGGCGCCAGCAAGAATGATTGATTACCACAACCCGCCTCCTCCAGACCCTGTGCCGAAATATGACATCATCACACGTCTATGTCTACAGGGAGCAGAGGAGCCGTGCTGAGTGAGTACCCAGCTGAGTGCTTGGATGGAGACTGAGAGTCCTTGTAATGTAAAAAACCGATGCAATTGCAATGCAGTATTTGTTTATATAACATAATGAATCCTATGGTTGCTGAAAAATTATATTTTAATGATCTGTTTAGTGATCACATTTTCATGCTAATTATATTAATTTAGAGAGACTGTCAGTGCAACATTTTTTTTTTTGGTTAGTTTGTTTGACTACTTTGATTACTGATATTATACATTTTGAGAGGGGTTTACAGTAAAGTGGCTCCTGCAAGTGGCTAGTTGCTACAGTGGAGCTGTTGTATAGTGTGGCGGGTGCAGCAAGTGGGCTTTCTGGCTTCCAGCGGTTGTTAGGCGCTGCTGGCAGCTGCATGTTACAGACAGGCTGCATAGTGTGTGGTCCATGAGGCTTCAGGGCGGCTACTCGTTGCAGGCGGGCAGCGCTGTTCCGTCTGATGTATCATGTTTTGTGTGAGCTAAAGTGCTCTCGGTGTGGGGTGTTATGATGAACGGACAGACACACTTTCTCTCTCTCTCTTTCTCTCTATAATGAGTATCAGGGGCTCTGGCATAATGTCTATCAGTGGCTCTACATGGCATAATGTGTATCGGGCTCAACCTGACATAATGTGGGCTCTCCATGACATAAAGTGTATCAGGGGCCCTACCTGGCATAATGTGAGCTCTACCTTGCATAATGTCTATCAGGGGCTCTATCTGGCATAATGTGTATCAGGGGCTCTACTATGGCGTAAGGTGTGCTACTGTGTGGTGTAATGTGAATTGGTACTATTATGTGGACACGCCCCTTCCCCATAAAGCCACAACCCTATATTTTGCGCGCACTATCCCTGCTTTAAGTGTGGTGGAAGAGAGGGCATCCGTTCTACTTTTGGCACTGGACACTGCTTACTGCTGCAGTAAGCAAATAATAATTACAATTAGCTCTGGACTACTGCTGAGGATTTTTAGCTTGTGTTCTCTTACATTGGCCCTCATTCCGAGTTGTTCGCTCGCTAGCAGATTTTAGCAGCATTGCACACGCTAGGTCGCCGCCCTCTGGGAGTGTATCTTAGCTTAGCAGAATTGCGAACGAAAGATTAGCAGAATTGCGAATAGAAAATTCTTAGCAGTTTCTGAGTAGCTCGAGACTTACTCCTACACTGCAATCAGCTCAGCCCGTTTCGTTCCTGGTTTGACGTCACAAACACGCCCTGCGTTCGCCCAGCCACTCCCCCGTTTCTCCAGACACTCCCGCGTTTTATTCTGGCACGCCTGCGTTTTTCCGCACACTCCCAGAAAACGGTCAGTTTCCGCCCAGAAACACCCACTTCCTGTCAATCACACTACGATCACTTCAACGATGAAAATTCTTAGTTCGAACGTGAGTAAATATACTAAGTTTTGTGCTAAAATACTTCGCGCATGCGCACTGCGTACCATGCGCATGCGCATTTTTGCCTTAATCGCTCCGTTGCGAAAATCGGCAACGAGCGAACAACTCGGAATGACCCCCATTATTCAGCAGTCAGCAGTTATGCGCATATTCTTTCATATAGGAACCCCCCTGTTGACAAATGTGCAGAGCGACAGCAGTACATTATGCACAGTACATGTGGTTGACCTGATCCAGAAGGCATAATGATAGTGTAAAGGGCCCTACACACATAGCGACCTGCCGCCGAGCTACCTGACGGCCGATATGGCAGATGGGCGACCTGGCGGCTGGGGAGAGGAGATGGGGAAGTGAAGTTTCTAAACTTTCCCCCGTCACCCAGCTCCATAGCACTGCATACTAATATGGAAGATATTGTCCATATTGGCCTGCATGTTTAAACGAGCCGGCACCAGCGATGAACGAGTGCGGGGCCGCGCATCGTTCATCGCTGGTGCCTACTCACTGAAAGATATGAACGGGATCTCTTTCATTAATGAACAAGATCGTTCATATCTTTCACTGATATCGACCATAAGCCAGTGGTTCTCAACCTCAGCACACATTTTCCCAACAGGTTATTTTTTGAGTATTTTATTCTGTGGAAACAGTTGGAATAATGATTTACTGACCCAGCAAATAGGTTTCCTCATCTGTGCATGGTTAAAGACATCCACAAAACATAACCTGTTGGTTGTTCTTGAATTAAGAACCTCTTCTGAAAGCTAACACTCTGCTGCCAGTTAATTTCCAGGATGGTGTCTTTTCAGAGCTTGTGTCCCGGCAAAAGCACATGTTTATTTTCATGTTGAAAACTTGGTCAAAATTATTTTATCACTCAGTATTTTTAAAGTGGATTGTGATAAATATTTGTTGTAAAAGAGGCATCAGCATCAAACACCATGACAATTAAATTGAGTGGTAAAAGCAATAGTGGAATAGTTAACTGCAGCAGAGCGAGCTAAACTTATTAAAAGGAGAAATATACACTGCTCAAAAAAATAAAGGGAACACTTAAACAACACAATGTAACTCCAAGTCAATCACACTTCTGTGAAATCAAACTGTCCACTTAGGAAGCAACACTGATTGACAATCAATTTCACATGTTGTTGTGCAAATGGAATAGACAACAGGTGGAAATTATAGGCAATTAGCAAGACACCCCCAATAAAGGAGTTGTTCTGCAGGTGGTGACCACAGACCACTTCTCAGCTCCTATGCTTTCTGGCTGATGTTTTGGTCACTTTTGAAAGCTGGCGGTGCTTTCACTCTAGTAGTAGCATGAGACGGAGTCTACAACCCACACAAGTGGCTCAGGTAGTGCAGCTCATCTAGGATGGCACATCAATGCCAGTTGTGGCAAGAAGGTTTGCTGTGTCTGTCAGCGTAGTGTCCAGAGCATGGAGGCGCTACCAGGAGACAGGCCAGTACATCAGGAGACGTGGAGGAGGCCGTAGGAGGGCAACAACCCAGCAGCAGGACCGCTACCTCCGCCTTTGTGTAAGGAGGAACAGGAGGAGCACTGCCAGAGCCCTGAAAAATGACCTCCAGCAAGCCACAAATGTGCATGTGTCTACTCAAACGATCAGAAACAGACTCCATGAGGGTGGTATGAGGGCCCGACGTCCACAGGTGGGGGTTGTGCTTACAGCCCAACACCGTGCAGGACGTTTGGCATTTGCCAGAGAACACCAAGATTGGCAAATTCGCCACTGGCGCCCTGTGCTCTTCACAGATGAAAGCAGGTTCTCACTGAGCACATGTGACAGAGTCTGGAGACGCCAAGAAGAGCATTCTGCTGCCTGCAACATCCTCCAGCATGACCGGTTTGGCAGTGGGTCAGTAATGGTGTGGGGTGGCATTTCTTTGGGGGGCCGCACAGCCCTCCATGTGCTCGCCAGAGGTAGCCTGACTGCCATTAGGTACCGAGATGAGATCCTCAGACCCCTTGTGAGACCATATGCTGGTGCGGTTGGCCCTGGGTTCCTCCTAATGCAAGACAATGCTAGACCTCATGTGGCTGGAGTGTGTCAGCAGTTCCTGCAAGACGAAGGCATTGATGCTATGGACTGGCCCGCCCGTTCCCCAGACCTGAATCCAATTGAGCACATCTGGGACATCATGTCTTGCTCCATCCACCACAGACTGTCCAGGAGTTGGCGGATGCTTAAGTCCAGGTCTGGGAGGAGATTCCTCAGGAGACCATCTGCCACCTCATCAGGAGCATGCCCAGGCGTTGTAGTGAGGTCATACAGGCACGTGGAGGCCACACACACTACTGCGCCTCATTTTGACTTGTTTTAAGGACATTACATCAAAGTTGGATCAGCCTGTAGTGTATTTTTCCACTATAATTTTGAGTGTGACTCTAAATCCAGACCTCCATGGATTAATAAATTTGATTTCCATTGATAATTTTTGTGTGATTTTGTTGTCCGCACATTCAACTATGTAAAGAACAAAGTATTTAATAAGAATATTTCATTCATTCTGATCTAGGATGTGTTGTTTAAGTGTTCCCTTAATTTTTTTGAGCAGTGTATAAACTTCTGTTTTGAAGAGGTTATATTGTGGGAGGGTATCCAGACTACAAAATGCTTCCTCTCATTATGTCAGTGTTTCCCAACCTCGGTCCTCAAGGCACACCAACGGTCCAGGTTTTAAGGACAACCATACTTGAGCATACGTAACTTAATTAGTACCTCAGTTATTTTTATTTAACCATATGTGCTTAAGCATGAAGATCCTCAAAACCTGGACTGTTAGTGTGCCTTAAGGGCCGAGGTTGGGTAACACTGTGTTAGGTATAAAAAAAAGATATGAGACTTAAACTAGTTAAGTGCATTGTCTGCATTTTGTGTTAAATTGTAGTGCACTCAATATAGCACACACCTATCTTACATTGTCATGAAAGTGTTAGAGGGATATGTACTGTGAAAACAACTGCACTATACAATATGGAATATCATACTTTATTTGGCTTTGGTATTTAGCTGACAGAGTCAAGCATGAATAAAGGTATGTTATTTAACTTTAAAAAAAAGTGCTTAGTGAGTGTGTGATCCAAGTCACATAACAATGTTTGTCTAGGGTCAGAGTGTTGATTGAGTATATACATTATACAGTAGAAGAAATATGTAATTTTTGAGGGAACTAAGTAGAGGTATGATACATTTTCCTGGACCTTCATAAAGGTGCTTTTCTTCAGTATGTTTGCCATGATTCCGTACTGGGAAACCAGAGGAATAAGCTTTCAGTGTGCTTTCCCTGGAGCATGATCAGTGTGTTTTGTCCAGTTGTCATGTTCTTGAACACGCATAGTTTGGGCCTACCACCCTGCAGCTGCTTCTAGCCATCTTCGATAGTAAAGCTCGGTACACACTTAGCAGATCACTCTGCAGATCCGATATACACTACTCAGAGTGATTATCAGATTAGTACACTCTGAGCTATTTTTAAATCAGTGTGTGCTTTTTTTTCTGTGGGATTGGGAGGCCAGTTATCGGAATTTGTGAGCAAGACCAAATATCCCAACCTGTCGATCCAACCGTTGCAGCAGTTTGAAGCTGTTGTTGGTTAACAATCCTGCATACAGGCCCTCATTCCGAGATGATCGTAGCAGTGCTAAATTTAGCACAGCTGCGATCATTCACGCTGACATGCGGGGGGACGCCCAGCACAGGGCTAGTCCACCCTGCATGTCAGGGTGGCACCCCCCCCCCCTCCCGCTGCATATGACGTCACGCAGCCGCTGCGGCCCACCCCCTGCACAGTCCAGCCACGCCTGCATTGACCGGACTGCGCCCACGAAACGGCAGCCAAACGGTTCTGCCCCTCCCGCCCAGCGACTGCCTCTGTCAGTCAGGCCGAGGCAGTCGCAGCCCAGCTACGGCCTTCGGGCATCTGGCATGTGCCGGCGCACTACTGTGCCGACGCATGCGCCGTGGGTACCCGTTCGCTCGGCTGTGATAAAAAGCAGCGAGTGAACGGGTCAGAATGACCCCCACAGACATATGCAATTATCGGACTGATCAGTCAAAATCAGCTGATTGGTCAGATAAGTAAGATAAGACTTACTGCTAGCATTGCTCTTTAAAGAGAGATCAGAGGCAGACTGAGTAGTGGGACGATACCACCTCGGCAAACCTGCAACTGAATGTTTTTGGTTTCCTCCAGCCTCCCTTTTGGTATAGTTGTGCAGTGAAAGATATGCCTGTTTAGTGTTTACCTGAAGCTGCCACATCACTCAGTGGAACAATATTGTTTCTATAGGGCTCTTGCTGCACCAAATTTGTATCAATGAATGATGCAGCCATATCAAGTAGTATATCATGAGCCATTTGTGTTACTGCATCATTCACTAACGCAGTGATACTCCTACATAGCTCTTCTACAGGAGTCCTGTACTACCAGTTCTGCAATTGTCAATGGCATTGCTGCATAGGATACGATCCCTACATGGCTGGCTGGATAGCTGTACCACTCAGTGCCTTTATTATTAAAATAATGGAATTGGAGCCTCATTCTTAATAGGAAGTTTTGTTTACATAATGGGAGGTGTGTGTTCAGTAGTTTACATTTACTGGTTCCATATCCACCAAAACAGTGTGCGCCTCTTTGTCAGTAGGAAGAGCCCATATAGTTATAATAAACTCTACCCCTGAAACCTGAACTGAGAAACTTAGAAAGACACACAAAAACCAGAGAAAAAGAAAACAGAGAGAGAGAAGGAAAAAGAGGAAGAGAGGATGAGAAGAGTTGCCTCCTCCAACAGGAGTATCACTGGCCTTAACTCTTTAAATACATAAGGTAATGCCAAAACAGGCTCTTTAGCACAAGAAAATACCTGTTTCTCTTGCATCCAATCTAGAATGCAATGCAGCAATGATATGTGGGTAGACAACTGGCAAAGTAGTATAGGCACTAAAAGGTTCTGTTAAACTCTACCCCCAACCCCATATACCACCTCTCACCTCCACCTGACCCCACTTGTTTTTTAGTAGTGCTTTAGGAGTAAGGCACATTTTTGTTAGCTAGGTTTTATTTTATTTTACTTTTATGTGCATCAGGGGCAGATGTATTAAGCTTGGAGAAGTGATAAAGCAGTGATAAAAAAAAAGTGATACGTGGAAGGTGATAACGCACCAGCCAATCGGCTCCTTTTATTTTTCAAACCCATAATGTTTGGCTGGTGCATTATCACCTTACACTTAGCACTTCTTTATCACTGCTTTATCACTTCTCCATGCTTAATACTGTACATCTGCCCCTCTGTCTGCTTATAGGGCTCAGGACACCAGTCAGAACAGGTATTAGTACAGAACGGGGTGTGCATTCTCCTCCCACTCTGCTCTCAGCTCCAATAGGGAGAGGATGGGGTGGGGTGGGGGGGTGTCACTGTTTCGCTAATCTCAGTGTCTGGGGCCCTACCTGAAAGAGGACTATACCTGGCTAGTAAGGCAGCCACAGCCTACTGCTAATGTAGTTCTGCGCTGTGACTCTCATACACAATCCACGGTACACAGCACTGCATCAGGATGTTTAAGTGACCAAGTTACTCTGCCACTCTGCAGAGAAGAAATATTAATCGAACGACCATGGCAGGATAGGAGTTTTCAGGATTTTGGTGCCATATTATTCACCCTTCTCCCAGTATTGCAATGCGGTTGGTTCCTCCCTCATTCCTCCTTGGGGGGGCTTCACCAGCAGGCAATGCTCTGGTGCCATCTTCCTCTAAGGGGCATGCAGGAAGAGGCAGCAAGTATCAGCAGTGGCTGAGGGACCTGTTTGAGGGAGGGGAGGTTGGCATCTTAGTCCTACTATAAATAAAATAGTGATTATTTGTTATTAGAGAATACTGCTGAATAGATGTTGGTTGACCCTACTGCTGACTGTGGGGATTCTGAACTTGTAGATTGTTTAACCCAACCTCTGTTGAAGAGTAGCCTCAGCTTTCTAAAGTATAAACAGACTGATTTATTTCTGTGTGTATCCTGCACTACAGGATTTCAGTAGAATTTAGGCATGTTTCAGCCATCTGCCTACACTGCTCCTTAAGTTAGAGGATATTTAGGCAGGTTTTTTGCCTTTACCTATAGATGGTTATTTTCAGGGGTTCCAGACACTAGCTAGACAATGTCTAGTTAGACTGTCAATAGGTTGACACCATATGAACGACATTCAAAAGTTCAAAGGGGTCAGTAGGTCGACAGGTAAAACATACGGTGCTTAAGGTTGTTTCCAAAGGTCAACACGACAATGGTTGACACACATAGTCGACACAAGTTTTTTTTATTACTTATTTCTCGTACGTCCTAGAGGATGCTGGGGGCTCCGTAAGGACCATGGCGTATAGACGGGATCCGCAGGAGACATGGGCACACTATAAGACTTTGAATGTGTGTGAACTGGCTCCTCCCTCTATGCCTCTCCTCCAGACCTCAGTTAGATTCTGTGCCCAGGAGTGACTGGACACACACTAGGGGAGATCTACTGAGTTTCTCTAAAAGACTTTATTGTTAGGTTTTTTATTTTCAGAGAGACCTCCTGGCTACAGGCTCCCTGCATCGTGGGACTGAGGGGAGAGAAGTCAGACCTACTTCTGTGAGTTAAAGGCTCTGCTTCTTAGGCTACTGGACACCATTAGCTTCAGAGGGTTTGATCACTTGGTGCGCCTAGCTGCTCGTTCCCGGAGCCGCGCCGTCACCCCCCTCACAGAAGCCGGAAGAAAGAAGCCAGGTGAGTATGTCAGGGCCGAAACTAGGGGGGGGCTAGAGGGGCAGGCGACCTGGGCGCCGGATTGGAGGGGGCGCCGAGACCCCCTAACACCCTCTCCCTCTTCTTTGTACTTTGAAACCCCCTTCTCCCTCCTCCCGAGTGCCCAGCTCGGGGGGGCGGGGTTTCGCGGAATGACGCAATTGCGTCGTGACGTCACGACGCAAACGCGTCATTCCACGAAACCCCGCCCCCCCCCCGAGCTGGGCACTCGGGAGGAGGGAGAAGGGGGAGCCGCGCAGACGAGGAGGGAGAGGCGGCTGAAGAGCGGCGAGAACCGCTTCAAATGTAAGTCAGCCCCTCTCCCTCCCTCTCTCTCTCTCTCTCTCTCTCTCTCTCTCCCTCCCTCTCCCCACCACCTGCCGGAATGTGTAAAATGGGGACCTGTCTGCCGCAATGTATAAGATGGGGACACTTTTTCCTGCCGCAATGTGTAAAATGGGGACACTTTTTCCTGCCGCAATGTGTAAAATGGGGACACTTTTTCCTGCCGCAATGTGTAAAATGGGGACACTTTTTCCTGCCGCAATGTGTAAAATGGGGACACTTGCCTGTCATACTGTGTAAAATGGGGACACGTGCCTGCCGCAATGTGTAAAATGGGGACACTTTTTCCTGCCGCAATGTGTAAAATGGGGACACCTGTCTGCCGCAATGTGTAAAATGGGGTCACCTGTCTGCCGCAATGTGTAAAATGGGGACACTTGCCTGTCGTACTGTGTAAAATGGGGACACGTGCCTGCCGCAATGTGTAAAATGGGGACACTTGCCTGTCGTACTGTGTAAAATGGGGACACGTGTCTGCCGCAATGTGTAAAATGGGGACACTTGCCAGCGTACTGTGTAAAATGGGGACACGTGCCTGCCGCAATGTGTAAAATGGGGACATTTTTTCCTGCCGCAATGTGTAAAATGGGGACACCTGTCTGCCGCAATGTGTAAAATGGGGTCACCTGTCTGCCGCAATGTGTAAAATGGGGACACTTTTTCCTGGATATGAAATTTATGTTAGAAAAGGCAATTTTTCAGGTAAAAAAGTTCTGAAAGAGAGATATATATATATATATATATATATATATATAATATTTTTATTCATTTATTTATTTATTTTAAAATGTTTATTTTTTTTAATTTATTTATTGTAAAAAAATATATATTTTTTTTTGGGGGGGGGGGGGGGGGGGGTCAAATGACTACCTTGCCCCGGGTGACAAAAATCCTAGTTTCGGCCCTGAGTATGTGAAGATCAGAAGACTTCAGTGACGGCAGAAGACTTCAGTAACGGAGGTACAGCGCAGCGGTCGCGCTGCACTCCATGCTCCCACACACCAATGGCACTCACAGGGTGCAGGGCGCTGGGGGGGAGCGCCCTGAGCAGCAAGTTACTGATGGTCTATCCACTGGCATAAGATGCATATTCGGTGCCCACGCACCGTGTACGATACCTCCGCCAGTATATAGCAGTGGTCGCACTGCGCGCCATTGCTCCCACACACCAACGGCTTTACAAGGGTGCAGGGCGCAGGGGGGGGGCGCCCTGGGTGGCAATATATACCTCAAACAAGGCTGGCAAAGCATGTATACAGTACATTGGCACTGTATATGGACCCCTGCCAGCATAAAAAGCTATTTTATTAGCGGGCTGAAGCGCGCCGAGAAGGGGCGGGGCTTAGCCCTCACAACAGGATTCAGCGCCATTTTCTCAATGTCCCCACCAAAAGCAATGTATACAGTGCAAACGAGGGGGGGCACAGTGTTTTAGTGCTATATAGAGGAAATATAGCACTATTTTAGAAATGGTCATGTAATCATTGTGTTGTGCATATATCTCTGTGTGTTCCCTGTCAGATATACGCACTATAGCATTTTAGTCTACATATGTCGACACAACCAGCTGTGGGCATCACTGTCTGCATCGCCGACGCCTGTGGGTACTTGAATCGGTAGATGCAGTATCAGCTGGTCGGTAGTTGTATGCTTGTCAAAAGTAAACACTGTATGGGAAACACAGTAGTATGTGGGTGACCCTGTCGGCACCAACTGTTATTACTGGGTGTAAATTAACATGTTGTAACTACCTTATACCTGTATATATATTTATATGGATATGTATGGTACGGTTCCATGGGCCTGTAGCTCGAGCACAGACATGGTAGTATATGTGGGGGAGTGTTATTAAACATATTTATGTATACTTCCCTCGGACCCCTCGGGGTTGCAAGAATGTTATTTTACCTGGTTACTACTCCCTGCTGTCGACGAATACTAGGTTTTCTGTCGACCATAATGTTTCCTGGTAGATCCACAACTGGGGCATTCAGTATATGGTGTCATACATATTCAGAACACATTAATGTCACTAGGGACCCGAAGGTTCCGGACAATCCGCTTATATGTATGTTTTATATATATATATATATATATATATATATATATATATATTTAGGATATGTGTGTAATTGTGTATTACATTATGTATATTCATATTATGATTTATAATGAATGCTGACGTAATAGTATTCCTTCTCATGTGCTGGTCGCTCTGTTGATAAAGCTCTAGGTCGGCCGTGACGAGTTGGTCTCAGATCCTCACAAGAAGTCCGAATGTTTATTCTTTTCCCGCCGCGGATAGAATACTGTGAAAGTCAACTCCTGCTCGACACGGGGCCCTGTCACAAAAGATCGTATACAGGATGCTAAGTGATATTTTATTTCTATGCTTTGGGCTTATTTGCATTACATGCACATGAGGGAGTGTTTAATTATATTCGGAAAGGCATCCGATAGAATTACCCTAAAGAGATGTTCCTTATGTTGGTTCTTCTCTATAACATTGCGGCAGGCTGCCGTGCGTATACAGGAAGTGTGGCCGGGGGAATGCTGAGGCTGACTCTGAGAGATACCGTTCTTTTTTCCTTTTCTGTGCAGACAGTGGAAGGTGAAAAGGTAAGAGTTCTGCAGCCTTGTTAGGTACGCAGAAGCGGATGTCGTTTTCTGTTTCTACCACATCCACCACATGTCGCTGAGTCTATCTGGCTGGAGCCCACTCTGGTGGGAACTCGTCTACTATTTTTCGGTCAGTCCGGGAATAGACTAGGACCTGTGAGTTAACTATAGAATCCAAAGGGGGACATTCTGGCGTTAGAGATGTTTCCCCTCACTGATTTTTCTAATAGATCTTGCCGTTTCCCCTCTGGAAGGGGAGGCAGTACGCGACGCCATACCAGAGGTGCGTCAGGTTCAGGGCATTGTCCTGCTGTCCCTGTTTAAAAAAAATAAATAAAAAAATAGAGGTTTAAATGCGTTGTTCTCCTCATTCAGATTATCTGGGTGGATATCCATGATTGTCTTTGCCATTTCACCGGAGTGATGGCAGTGGGATGGTATTCTTTCAATAGTAAGAGCCATTGTTGTTCTGTACTTGGGACACTCTCCTGATTAAGGCGAGGTCAAGACACAAGTGGTGCAAATCGTTGTTTTTTCTCTGACTGTTCTTCAACACAGGGGAAGGCTGTTATTCCCAACGACGCAGGCGTCAGAGGTGGGTATCAGAGTAGATACAGAACGGTTGAAGTTCTGTGTGTTCCTGTGGAAAGAGGTCTGAGGATCCGGAGTCTGATCAGATTTGCAGTGACAATCCATCAATATGTTCCGTTGATGAAGAAGATCGGTGCGGCCTAAGAGGCCTTTTCGGTGAGCAGGTCAAATGCCAGAGTGGTTTTCACGGGACCAGTTGGAAATGTGGTCCGGATCTCACCTGCGCATGTGCCGGAATATAATCCTAATGGCCAGGTTTTCGCTTCTGTGGGGTCGGTTCAGTTCTCACCTCCTAGAGGGACGAAGGTTCAGAATCCAGGATGAGATCCTGGTGTCCATGCATGCAGATCTCCGAGACTGGGGAGCAGTCCGTGCAAGGGAAGTATTTCCAGAGGAAAAGGTCAAGCTGGGAAGCTTGTCTGCAATACGCTTTCTTGAATTAAGAGCTATTTTCAATGAACATATGCTTTGTGAACTGCCCGTGTTACTTCTGTCGGACGACTTGACAGCAGTGGTGTAAGTAAGCTGCTAGGGCAGAACAAGAAGCAAAGCGGCAATGGCAGATGCCGAAAAAGTTTTCCGCTGGGTGGAAAGACTGGTAAACGCTATATTAGCAGTCTTGGTTCCGGATGTGAACATCGGAGAGATAGATTCCTCTGCAGACGCGATCTCCATCCGGGAGAAATACGGTCGTCATCAAGAAGTTTTCACTGAAGCGACAAGTCTTTGAGGAGTGCCTCAATTGGACCTGTTGGCGTCTCGCCTCAACGAGAGAGCTCAGAGATATTGTTCCGGGGCAGAGGACACTCAAGCTATAGCAGTGGACGTCCTTGGGACACCTTGGGTGTTTTCAGTTGGTCTATGTGTCCCCTCCGTTTTCACTCTTCTGAAGGTGATAAACGTAAGAAGAACAAAGGTTCAGGTGATCCTCATTGTTCCGGTTAAACGAGGAGGGCTTGGTATCCAGTTCTTCAGGATTTACTCATAGAAGATCCCTGGCCTCTTCCTCTACGTGAGGAACTGTTACAACAAGATCCGGGCGTGTATCAAAACTTACCGCTGCTGCATTTGACGGCGTGTCGGTTTAACACCATATCCTAACCAGAAAGGATATTCCCAGAGTAGTCGTTTCCACACTTCTTTGGGCTAGAAAAGAAGTAACGGCAAAGCCTTACAACCGTGTTTGGAGAAAATGTGTGTCTTGGTGTGAATCCAAGAAGGCTACTACGGAAGATTTCAGCTGGGTCGTTCTTCTCCATTCTTTGCAAGCAGGTGTGGGTGCAGGCCTAAAATTAGGCTCCATTTCAGTGCGGTTTTGGCCTTATAAATTTTCTTTCAAGAAAGAATTGGCAACCTTTCTGGAAGTTCGGACCTTCGTGGAAGGAGTACTGCACATCCAACCTCCATTTGTGCCCCCATTGGCACCGTGGGACCTTGACGTGGTGTTGCGTTTTCTTGTGTCAAAATGTTTGGAACCTTTTATGAAAGGTTGTGTTAAAATTTCTCTCTTGGAGAGTGGTCATGCTTTTGGCTTTGGCCTCCTCAGGGCAGATGTCGGAAGTAGCGGCTGGGTCTCACAAGAGCCCCTGTTTGATCTTCCAGGTGGATAGAGCGGAATTGAGAACTCGGATAATAGTTCTGCCAAAAGTGGTTTCGGTGTTTCGCAGAAACCTGCCTATTTGATGCCTGTGGTTGCTTAAGCATTGGCTGATTTAAGGTCTCTCGATGTAGTAAGGGCTTTGAATATTTATGTCGCCAATTTGGCTCAGATTGGGGAAACAGAGGCTCTGTTTGTCCGGTATGCCCCAGCGTGATTGGGGCGCCTGCGTCTCTGCAGTCTGTTACACGCTAGATCTGTGATACGATTCAGCGGGCTCGTTCTACGGCTGGATTGCCGTTACCGAAGTCGGTGGTGACCCATTCTACTAGGTAGATGGGCCCTTCTTGGGCGGATGCCCGAGGAGTTTCGCCGGTTCAACTTTGCCGAGCGGATACTTGGTCGGGTTCAAACACTTTGGCTAAGCTATACAAGTTTGATACCCTGGCTGATGGGGACCTCATGTTTGCTGAATCGGTGCTGCAGAGTCGCCCGCACTCTCCCGCCCGGTCTGGAGCTTTGGTATAAACCCCATGGTCCTTACGGAGTCCCCAGCATCCTCTAGGACGTATGAGAAAATAGGATTTTAATACCTACCGGTAAATCCTTTTCTCTTAGTCCGTAGAGGATGCTGGGTGCCCGTCCCAGTGCGTACTGTGTCTGCAGTTATTGGTTATGGTTACACTCTTGTGGTGTTTCTTTTCTGTTAGGCTGTTGCTGACGTTGTGCATGCCATGGCATGCGGTGTTTTATTATTGGTTGTGTTGACACACTGGTTGTGTTATATATTCTCTCAGCATGTGGCTGTGTATTGTTCATGCCGTTGGCTGGTATTCTATTGAATGCCACGTTCTGCGGTATGTTCATGGTGTGAGCTGGTATGACACTCACCGTGTTTAAACAATAAATTCTTTCCTCGAAATGTCCGTCTCCCTGGGCACAGTTTTCTAACTGAGGTTTGGAGGAGGGGCATAGAGGGAGGAGCCAGTTCACACCCATTCAAAGTCTTATAGTGTGCCCATGTCTCCTGCGGATCCCATCTATACCCCATGGTCCTTACGGAGTCCCCAGCATCCTCTACGGACTAAGAGAAAAGGATTTACCGGTAGGTATTAAAATCCTATTTTTTCAATTTTTTAAACTTTTTCATCCTTAACAATCCACATGGACTATGATTGGGAATAGTAACCTGTGCTGAACGCAGTAAGGCACCTTGCCTGAAGCGCAGCAAGCAAAGCGGTACAAGAATTGGATTTCAAAATAGAAAATGACACAAAAAAACAACAATTAGTGTGGACATTTTTGTGTCAACATTGTCAACCATTCTTGTGTCGACCTTTTGTCCCTGTCAACCTTTTACAATTGTCTACCTTTTCTATGTTAACCTTTTGACCCTGATGACCTTTTAAGCCTGTTAAACTTTTCCATGTCAAAGATGTGGTGTTGAGCTATTGATTGTATATCCAATGTAAATCTGTTGACCCACACCCTATTTTCAGCATCTTTTGCATAACAAATGTACAGTGAAAGCAGAAAAGGCTTCCAAAGCAAAGCAAAATTCTTCTGCTGCATTGTTTTATGCTTGTAATGTATGTGGAATAAACTTTGCCAGGGGTTGCCCAGAGTCAGAAGCCCTCTGCTCTATGAGACAGAGGCCACAGTTTGATGGAAAGTAAGTGATCTTGATGTGGGCCATGGCTCAGGCACTTGCAGAACACATAAAGCAGGTAGACCATCTGTTATGGTGAATACCTCCTCTCACCTTTGTGTCCAGTTGGCTCCTCAGCTTCTATCTGGTACTTTTGCTGAGCCACATGGGACTATAACAATGGAAAGTATCTTTTCAGGTGTCTGCATCTATGGATAGGATTCTGGCATCATCTGGATCTGCAACTGCTAAAAAGCAGTTGTTGCAGACTTTGCCTAATTCAGACCTGATCGCTAGCAGACAATTTTTGCACTGCTGTGATTAGATAGTCGCCGCCTACAGGGGAGTGTATTTTAGCTGTGCAAGTGTGCGAACGCATGGGTGGTCTTCTGTATGCCGACTGACGGGATCCCGGCGCACAGTATACCGGCGCCGGGATCCCGACAGCCGGCATACCGACACTTATTCTCCCTCGTGGGGGTCCACGACCCCCCTGGAGGGAGAATAAAATAGTGTGGCGCGCGTAGCGCGGCACCGTGCCTGTAGCGAGCCCGCGAGGGGCTCATTTGCGCTCGCCACACTGTCGGTAAGCCGGTGGTCGGGCTCCCGGCGCCGGTATGCTGGTCGCCGGGAGCCCGACCGCCGGCATATCGTAGTGAACCCCGGACGCATGTGTAGCAGAGCAGTACAAACAGATCTTGTGCAGTCTCTGAGTAGCCCAGGACTTACTCAGCTGCTGCGATCACTTCAGCCTGTTCAGGACCGGAATTGATGTCCGTAACCCTCCCTGCAAACGCTTGGACACACCTGCGTTTTTCCAACCATTTCCAGAAAACGGTCAGTTACCACCCACAAATGGCTTCTTACTGTCAATCTACTTGCGATCGGCAGTGGGAAAGGATTCTTTGCACAAAGCCATCGCTGAGCGGTGGTCCGCTTTGTATCCGGTGCATACGCATGCGCAGTATAGACCTGATTGCAGGCTGTACGAAAACGCAGCCTAGCGATAAGATCTGAATTACCCCCTCTGTCTCTTTATCCTGGAGAGACAGATTCCGCAAGATCCTCGCAAGAGAAGAGTGAGCTTGTGGGCACTGATTGGGAAAATGCATCACCCTGGGAAGATGAGGCACCTGCCAGTATTGGTGTTCAATAAGAGTCGGATCCATTCCGACATGCCATTGTTGGAATGGATCCGACAACCCCTGTTCAATTGACTGCCAAATCCGACTGTCGGATTTGGCCGTACACAGGGTCCTGTCAGGCCGCTGCTGTCAGCGGCTGCGGATGCGCTGACAACAGTGACCAGGGGAGCAGAGATCGGCGGCCATGAGCGGGAGAAGCTGGCTGCGGGGGACTTGTGTGGAGCGGCGGGGGTAGGCGCTGCAGGTAGAGTGGTGCTGCTGGTGGCGGGGGGAGCAGAGATCGGTGACCGGCGGGAGGGGCTGGCAGCGGGGTAACATGTCTGCGGCAACAGGGGGAGGCGCTGCAGGGCGGCCAGGCACCTCTCTCCCTGCAGCGCCTCCCCCTGTCGCCGCAGACATGTCCCCTGCAGCCAGCTCCCCCCGCTGGCCGTCGATCTCAGCTCCTCAGCTGCCCGCATCACCGCTCCTCTCCTCACCTCAATCCGACTTGTTTTCAAGTCGGATTGAGTTTGTCGGAAAGGGGCCAAAACGGATTTGGCCACATTTCCGACAGAAACACGTCGATCGGCGTCTATTCCGCCGATCCACGTGTTTTCCGACAAGTCGGGAATTCCCGATTTGTCAGAAAATAATCAGCCCCTATTGAATAGGTCTTTCCGACAAGACGGCAGCTCCCGACAGTTATTTAATACACCCCTTTGTCTATCTGTGCTGGCAGGGAACTATTATTATGTTATGGGAGGGGGTGGGGAGTTGTATGACTGTGTTGGGAGACGTGAAGACTACGGCTATGTGCTGGAGGGACTACGGCTATTGCTTGGGGAGGTGGGGACTATGGATATTTACTGGGAGGGGACTATGGCTATGTGCTGGGAGGGAAATGGGGACTATGACTATATGACTGCGGGGCTTTTCTGGCACTGTGGGGGCATATGTGTATTTGGCACCGTGGGGGCATGTGTATCTGGCAATGTTGGGGCATATCTGGCACTGTGAGGGCATATGTGTATCTGGCACTGTGGGGGGCATATCTAGCACCGTGGGGGCATATCTGGCACTATGGGGGCATATGTGTATCTGGCACTATGGGGGCATATGTGTATCTGGCACTGTGGGGGCATGTGTGTATCTGGCACTGTGGGGGCATTTGTGTATCTGGCACTGTAGGGGCATGTGTGTATCTGACACTATTGGGGGCATATGTGTATCTGGCACTGCACTATTGGTGTCATCTATGTATCATGCCCGCATTTTCATTGGCCACGCCACACGTGGCAAGCGGCCACACCCATTTTTTGGCACACAGTACCACTAAGATTTTTTTTCTACTTGCACCACTGGGTAGTGCACTGCATTGCTCTTCTTTGCACTACTATTTGAGTATACTACCTGGCCTTGGGTGGCATTGCCTTCTCAGCCAGGCTAGGCACTGCTGATGTCTCCTCAGTGTTAAAAGAATTACTGTGTGGGCATACTGTGTAAAGGGAACTGCTACTGTGTGGGCATGAGTGTATAAGGGTTACTACTGTGTAGCGTAATTTGAATTGGGGAAACTATTGCATGGTCATGTCCCTTTTTCACAAAATCATGTCCCTTTTTTGCACATGCATCTTCTCTATTTTAAATATGGGGGGCGCCAGTCCCTTACTTTGCCAGGGGCGCCCGGACCCCTAGATACACCCCTGTCCTCTAGCTCTATATCCTTAGGGCTTTTGTGTGGAGTTTGTATATTCTCCCCGTACTTGCGTGGGTTTCCTCCGGGTACTCCGGTTTCCTCCCACAATCCAAAAATATACTGGTAGGTTAATTGGCTCCCTACAAAATTAACCCTAGCCTGTATGTGTGTACTTGTACATGTGGTAGGGAATATAGATTGTAAGCTCCTCTGGGGCAGGGACTGATGTGAATGGACAAATATTCTCTGTACAACGCTGCGGAATATGTGTGCGCTATATAAATAACTGGTAATAAATAATAAATTTTGTATGTAGTCCATGCATTTTTTGACTGTATGTCTTCAATTCAGAGTACAGTACCTTTTTGGTCCTGGTTGATGTCTCAAAAAGAGATTGGCATCCAAGTTTTCCATTGTGAGATGGATTAAATCTACCATTCATCAGGATACCTGTCTTTTTATAAGCCGGTTCTGGATTCCCTCCAGGCGCAATCTACTTATGCAGTCAGGGATTCTTGGGTGAGCATCTGCGCAGAGCGGCAAACTGGTCCTCTGTACATACTGTACCATTAACACATTTTTACCAGTTCCATACTTTTTGTTCCAGAGACACTTGTTTTGGGTGTAAAGATTTACATGCAGCTTTGCCGGATAGCACCCTCCCCCATGTTAGGCTTGCATTGCTAGGCCACACAAGTCACTGCAGTATTCACCAAATTGGATGCAAGATGAAATTGGATTTTTCTACTCAATGTAAAATACCTTCCTTACAATTCATCTGGGGAACACTTCCATCCTCCCTGAAACTAAAGGGTTAGTTTATGAAACAGACAATGGGGGTTATTCAGGTTTGTTAGCAAACCAAAAAAGCACACTAATGGGCAAAACCATGTTGCACTGCAGGTGGGGCAGATGTAACATGTGCAGAGAAAGTTAGATTTGGGTGGGTTATTTTGTTTCTGTGCAGAGTAAATACTGGCTGCTTTATTTTTACACTGCAATTTAGATGTTAGTTTGAACACACCCCGCCCACATCTAATTGATTTTACTGTGAGTACAAAATTCCAAGTATTTCCAGTACAAGTGCTTTTTGTCTTTTGAAAAAGTTATCCCTACCAGTAGTGTTCTCTAATTGAAACCACCTTCTCGTGGGATGGACTGCTGCTCATAGGTCATTGCTGTGTCCTTGCCACCAGTTAGCCCTTTTATAGGGATTTCAATCTCTGATTCTGCTGCTGTTGACTGGTTTTCTGGTGCTAACATCTGATCTTTTGTTATTATGAATTCCATGACCTTGACTTGTATTAGTGCACAAACTATTTCAGGTCGCTATTTTCACAACTTATTTAAATGTATCACCAATAAATCCAGCTACTCCTGTTCTGTTACCAGTACGAGAAATACCTGATATTTGTCCATCCAGTTTCCTTCGTCTTCAGTCCTACTTTCTGTTTAGTCTGAGTACCTGCGTTGTTACCTTGTCTAGTCCGACCTCAAGCGACTGAGGTTCTCTGATCTAATTTGCCATTAGTCATGTACCTGTTTGCAATGCATACCTGTTCCAAGTAGAGGTATTCCTGCAATAAAGACTTCTGATGCCATCACGGCTCCTCAGATTTGTGACAATGTAGCATCTCGGTTTTTAAAATATGAGCTTGCTGATTTAATTTGTGTTTTAGATCTGTAGTGATTCATTCTATTGATCTTTGTTCCACATGTCTCGTAAAGATGGATTCCATGTGCTTTCCCCACCTAACTTTCCATTCATTTATACTTCTCTCCTAACTGATGTTTCTCACACTGCTGATCAGGACATAGGAAATGAGCTGTAGAAAAACTACCAGAGGAAGTATGACCCCTTTCAGACTTAAATAAAGTCATTGTAAATGTAAGGGAACTACAGTTTGTTGGCCTCTTATTGCTTTTAAAATGTACAGCACGGTTGTCTGCCACTTATCATTCTGAACTGCTCTCCTCTGTTTGACAGGCAACTAGCACACTGTCAGATAGAGCGACACCTTCACCCAGTCTTTTAAATGGAGAAACATTCCTGTTGAAGGATTTGAAGTTCATCTCTCTCCTTCTGGAACAGTGAATTAAAGCACAATAAATTATCAAGATGGAACCCTGGGTCTTGATGATTCTTTCTTGCCTTGTATCCCTTCCATGTCTTTTTATTTTTCTTTCTAAGCCTCCCCTTTTTGGCTATAATTACATTTCTCAGTTGTATTGGAAGCTTTCAGAAAGCCATCACGCTAATGATTTACAAGGCCTATGGTGTATACCAGACCCAGCATGCTCTGAGCTGTGCAAAGGTCAGTGACCAGGGATTTATGACTGGCTCTGTGTGCATGAAATGTGCAGGCATTTTCCCTGAACAGTCTATTGAAAAGATACTAGAAAAACAGGAGCAAAGGCAGCTGGGACTATATTGTTGCAATGTTTTAAGTGCAACAATATAGTCCAATTATTGCTATTCATTCATAAGTAACTTGGGGGGTCTAGTTACTAAGCCTTGGATGGAGATAACTTGGACGTAGATAAAGTACCAGCCAATCAGCTCCGAACTGTCATGTCACAGCCTGTGTTTGAAAAATGACAGGAGCTGATTGGCTGGTACTTTATCTCCGTCCATTTTATCTCCATCCAAGGTTTAGTAATTAGACCCCTTGAATTTTTGTTGGGAATGTTAGAGTACCTGAAATCCTTGAGATGGAAATTAAGTTGTCACATACTGTATTATGTAAGATTAACCCCTTCACCTGCCTCATCTATGATTTTGCTCCTATGCCCTCCCCCTCGCAACCAAGAGTGTTGCAGAGTTCCATGTGCCTACAGCTCAAAGAATCCTATAGATGTGTCATCACACACCTGTCATTTATGTCATGAGATGCATGGTACTACTTAGACCAGTGATCTCCAACCTGTAGCTCGGATTTTCGGTAGCTCACAGAGCTCACAGGCTTGGGCAGTCACTGGCACTCCTCCTCCCTTCATTTTTAATATGGTGCCGGCCGTCAGCCAATCAGAGCTCGTGGACTGGCAGTGGTGGCACCTGATTGGCTGTCGGACCGCAAGTTTTGGTTGGCTCACTTACCGGCACCATATTTTAAATGCCCGCCGCCGCAAACTCGGTCACCTCTCACCGCAGCCACTCTCCGGACTTCACAGGAGTGACGCGCACTGCACTCTCCTCCCCTTCCATCTTTCATACAGGAGGAGCAGCACCGGTGGCAGTAGAAGAAGCCAGCAAGGGTTAGCACTGTGTGGGGCACTGTATTGGACACTGTGGGGGGGGGGGGTATTTTATCTGTCGCGGCGGGGGGGGGGGGCATTTTAAATGGCACTGCGGGGGGAATTGTATCTGGCACTGGTGGGGGCATTGCATCTGGCACTGCTTTGGGGGCATTATTTGTGTATCTGGCACTGCTGGGGGCATTATTTGTGTATCTGGCACTGCTGGGAGGCATTATTTGTATATCTGGCACTGCTGAGGGGTATTATTTGTCTATCTGGCACTGCTGAGCGGCATTATTTGTGTATCTGGCACTACGCGGGGGGGATTACTTGTAGTTGTGAGGCCACACCCACTTTTGTGAGGCTGCACCCACTTTCACAGGAACACACATGCATTGGGGGGAGGGAGTAGCTCCTTCAGAGGTTTTATTTTCCGAAAGTAGCTCACACCCCAATTAAGGTTGGAGACCACTAACTTAGACGTTCCACCACAGGTAGTGATTCCGGGACTTAGGTACTTTTATCATAAATTTTGCGTCTTAATCGCATAGTAGTCACATACATTGAGAAACAATTCTATGGTGAGAAACACATGGCGCAGCTTAGTCACAAAGTCCATGGCACGCCAAATAGCCCTGTTTGATGATAGGTATAATGTAGACACATCAGTAAATGAAATACTTGTAAATAATTCCGGTTAAATGTGGCCGCCTCCCTTCCCAAGTGAAGTGGGTGGTATAGGTGACTAACATGATGCTATTTGTGTTGAATCATGTCATCTTGACCCCACCCCCTGCTTTACAATGAAGGTAATCACATTTCACAATGCTAGTAATCATGGAATTGTCTAGCAGGGGAATGGCCACAATGTCTTGATTTTGTCATCACGTCCAACAAACTCCCTGCAGTCCAATGGTTGGCAAGTGTGTGTGTAATTATTAATAGGGAGAGGGGGTTTATGTTTGAGTTGTGAATTTTAATGAGGATTGAGTGACACTGAGAATGAGATTTGAGCTATGAGTTTAAATGGGAAAGGGGAGTTAGAGCTGGCTTATGATTTTAAATGATGGAGTTGAGGGGGTAAAATCTGGGGTGTGTGCTTTTTAATAAGTGAGGGATGGTCAGATCTGGGTTATGACTTAATAAGGGAGATGGTTTGCCCCCATGGGCTATCTTGCTCTGGTGCCCTCCACTAGGGTGTTATCCCCATATTCAGACAGCAAAAGATCGAGGTTGCACTCAGAGACTTGTGGATGCAACGTAACTTTAGTGAAACCACTGCAATGCTGTTGCAGTTGTTTCACTAAAGTTACGTTGCATCCACAAGTCTCTGAGTGCCGCCTCGTTCTTTTGCTGTCTATATATATATATATATATATATATATATATAGCACATATTATGGAAACCCATCTTTTTCATATAAATTACAAAGACTTAGTCAAGAATTAGTAGTGATATACACAGTTAGTAGACTGCAATCTGTGCATTCTTGTCAGTTGTTAAAGCAATTTAACATAATCATGGTTTTGTGTGCTTTTGCTGAAGTATTGTATACCAGTAGCAGAATAATTTGGATCCATTTAGATATGTTTTTTGAACAGATGAATATAATGTAGCAGTAAATAAATTGGTAGTTTTACAGGATTTATTTGACACAGCAATGAAAATAAAGGGTTTTTGTGCTTCGTATTTTATCTCCATAGTAGCGTCACTTCTTGCAAGAAATGTACTAAGATACCTGACAGTATACAGTAACCATATTAACTGTTTCTGCAATTTGTTCCTCTATGACCGTATAAACTGACCTTTTCGCTGGGAGGTTGATGTAGTAAAGCTCTGGATTGGAGTGACGGCATGTCAATCCTTCCAACATTTCTGGTGATTACTGATTATACATGCAAATTCCAAACATGACATTTCCGATGCTAGGGAAAATGGATTTTGCAGCTCTGTATAGCTACAAAAACCTAGAAGCAACTATAAGTGTTTTGAACAGTGCATTAATTAGCATTTTGTTTCTCTCACAGGCTGTGCAGTTTGTGGAGTAAGTGCTATAGCTATTCAGTAATTCTATACTTAGGGATTGTTGGATGAATTTCTCAGATGTGGCTAATCACAAGTTTCCAATTTGGAAAAATAGAAATATAAATAATAGCTTACTTAATTGTGCATGTCAATACATTAAGTTAAATTTCTGCCTAAAAATATAAGAAGTGATGACTGGCGAGTACATCTTGATGTATGACACAAAACCTCACATCACGTTTGGTTTCAAATGTTTTGTTTGGTCAAGTCATACCAGTGTTCTAAGGACTTTTTGCTGAATAACGTATGCACAATTTATTTGGTCAAGCAAATACAGGACAAGTATCAAATATTTCTCTTTAAAGGAGGTTTTGACAACATTTTGCTCTCCTTTGGGTACTATGGCAAGTAGTTGTGCATTAATGTTTGAGCATACATCCCAACTGTTCTGATTTTCGCAGGACAGTCCAGTTTTTTATTTAGACAGCTGGCATCTTGACCGAATCCCGTTACATCCATCTTGCTATTACAAATTGTAGTTATTGGTACAAGTTTGTACATGAAAGGCACCTTTTGCAATGGGAACATGAAGCTGAACCATATTTCATGACTGAACATTGCAGGTATACTTTTCAGAGACATATTTATTTGATTTGATCAGTTTCTTTCCCATGTGCTTTGATAAAAATTGAGTGATGTAAAATTATGCAAAAAAAGTTGATACATAAGCTTATTTGTAAGTTTGAACCAAGCAAAACAATATAAAAATGTTTAATGTGTCTTTTATTACAATACACTTTTGTTTTTTGAGTCTATGGGGGGAATTCAATTCAACGCTAGATTAAATTCCAAAGATAAGGACCCAGAGCTATTCAATTGTATAAACCCTCTATACACTAGACCAGTGTTTCCCAAATACGGTCCTGAACAGAGCACTAACGGTCCAAGTTTTAAAGATATCTATGACTCTGCACAGATGGTTAAATCATATTGACTGAGGTACTAATTAACAAGCATGGATATACTCAAAGCCTGGACCGTTAGTACTCCGTTAGGACCAAGTTTGGGAAGCACTGCACAAAACCAACTTTCATCCATCCAACCAACTAGTCGTTTGGTTGGAATGAAAATTTGGTAATGGATGGGAGCAAGTGATAATTAGCAAATTCCAGAAAACAGTCATTCAAACAAGTTGGATACATTTATTTGATTTAAAAGTGTCTAAACAACAGTTTTTGTCCATATTTTGAGGTTTGGGAGCAAATTGCTGATGGTCATTTGCTCCCACGCATTACCAGATTTCAATTCCAACCAAACAACTAGTTGGATGGTTGGATGAAATTTGGCCTAGTCTATTGCCAGTTTTTGTTGGGAGATGCAGTTTACCCCAATGAATGCCCGGGGCTTAGCCCCAGTTAACTGCAGTTTCTGACTCAAAGTGCCAGCCATGTACTGTTACTGCACAGGGTAACACCACTACTAGCCCTGAGGCACTAGTAAGCACAAATTTCTGCTCGCAACTCAGGAGGGAGATAACAAAAATCTGCTAGTTGCGGGTTTACAGCGCGGCCAATCGAATATCTCTGTGCGCTCATCCCTGGAGCTTATTTAATTTGCAGTGAATTGAATTCCCCTCAATGAATGATTAGTGACATATTTTTCTTCTGGGTTTACAGCTTTTTATGGACATCAACTTATTTTTGTTTCTATGGAGGGATTGTCCAGCTATCATTTGATAACCATAAATTAAAGATCCCCAGACCAAAACTCATACTCCCCTGGAAAACCTACCCATCTCCTGATGATATGATTGCTAATTAGTGTTAATTAAAATATAAACACACACTCCTGTTAACCTGTCATCTGTTTTGAGGAGAGGGTGATGTAAGAGCAATGGTAACTTGATCTCAGGAGAATAATCTTTGGTCCTTTCTCACTCATAAGACCAAAAGCTCCTCAGTGACTGCTTGTGAGTCAAGTTCAGCTGACTCATTCTATGTTTTGGCTGATATCACTGTAGTAAGATATCACTGTAGCCATTGGGGTGTGTCCTGGGTAAGTCCCATGCCTGCAGCCACAGTGAGACCTGTGCAGTGCATGACAGGACACATAAAAAGGGGGGTTTGAGGATGTCCTGTCTCCTGTATCCTCTTAGCCTTACTGTAATCACCTGTACATCTAATATGTCTATGTGCACATACACCATGTTAGCAACCTAAAAAAAACGAATGAATGAAACATTTATCGCCAATTGCTTGTATGCCACAGGAAGTGACAAAACCATCTTATATATTGTATAATTAATTTTAAGATTTTGTTCCTGAGTCATTAATCAGTGTTGTATTTTTCTTCTGTTGAAAGGGAACAACAGTACGTATGATAACCGCTATTGATCAAGACAAAGGGCGTCCAAGAGGAATTGGCTACACAATAGTTTCTGGTAAGTTGTACAACTCATTGTCCATCTAAATCATACACAGTTAGAGGGTGCTGTGTTGCATTGGATGCTTAAATATCCTCTTTTCTGAACAAGTTACATGTACCTTTTTCTTTTTCAAATTCTTTTTTTATTACGTATTGTGGCATACGTATACGGCTATAATTGAATGTCCCCACAGGTTTTTGCTGAATCACTGGACTGTTGTTTACTCACCAAATTGTCAGTCTGGCACAAAACACCATATATATATATATATATATATATATATATATATAGTATGTGAGGTGCAATTAGCGCTACAACCTTATAGTTCAAACAAGTCAGTGTACAATACACAGTAGCCACTAGGTCATGGCTCACCCGATATGCTTAAAACACTCCAAATTATATACAGTGGCAGCAGCCAGATTTCAAGTTTGTCCAATTCCCAATAAGACAAGTTTCAAATGTTCTTTGGTGGTAAATCAGCTGTGCCTTCAGTGTTAAACAACTAAACGTGACTAATCCTATTATCCAACAGTGATAATCAAATATGTGTACCAGAAATAAGAAGAACGTTTGCTTATAGTAGTATCTTTATTCTTTACACGGTCTTCATTCAAATCTTCCTCCTCTCAGTCACTTCGGACGTTGTATGGTATTTCACATAGATGGAGGATGAAGACAGTTTATGCAATAAAGTGCACTTCATTATATAAAGTGACTCTGTTCTTTCATGCAAAAAAAAAGTGCTAAGGTGCTTAATGTGCTGAAAATGTTGTGGATGCCACCTCGTGGTAATATACTTATTTACCAAAACAAAAAAAGGTGAAAAATTTACACTTTGAGTAACAAGACAATGAGGTACCACTCGCTTTTTTAGATAGGGTTCTTCAAAGCGATCCATCAAACCTAGAACCTTAAAACCAAAAAAGCTCCCAACAGGAAAGAAAGCTTCTGATAGTATAATATCGGGGGGGTTTTTAACACATTTATTACACTTCACAAAACAGAAAACATTAAAATGGACTCGTACAATTTAAAAAAAATATATAAGCTTATCTGCATATCACGTGGCAGAGCGGAGACTCAGCAGTTAATGTCCAATGCGTTTCGTCCCTTTAAATATGCTGGGACCTCCTCAGGGGTCAATAATGGTAAACCATGCACCCCCAAGATACTTATAGGTGGTCAGGGGACTCAAAAGATAACTGTTTTGTGGCTGGTGTCCGGAAATACGGATAGCACATGCACAGGAAATATGATAATATCGCGAGACCGCGATTGATTGTTACAAACTAACACTGTGCATTCACGTCCGGTAATCCGGATCACGCACAAGCGGGAAGACTTAAACATCGAGAGACTGTGGCAAAAGTATAGCTATAGATCATCTATGTGCAGTCTCACGTTGTTCAAGACACCCTCGAACATTGCGGTAGCCATATTCAAGAAGTATGTTAAGCTATCAGCCTGCAGCGGCCATTTTTTGTTGGTCCCACAGATAGCTTTTAGTGAAATATAGATTTGTGCATTGCTTTCCATATAAATACACAAATTTGCAATATAGAGATACAGGGTTACCAGCAATTAAAAAACGTACATATACACTCATATACCAAAAACATATTCATAGCACTATTAAAAGTAGGAATTATGGCCCTCATTCCGAGTTGTTCGCTCGCTAGCTGCTTTTAGCAGCATTGCACACGCTAAGCCACCGCCCTCCAGGAGTGTATCTTAGCTTAGCAGAATTGCAAACTAAAGATTAGCAGAATTGCGAATAGAAATTTCTTAGCAGTTTCTGAGTAGCTCGAGACTTACTCAGCCATTGCGATCAGTTCAGTCAGTTTCGTTCCTGGTTTGACGTCACAAACACACCCAGCGTTCGCCCAGACACTCCCCCGTTTCTCCAGACACTCCCGCGTTTTTCCCAGAAACGCCAGCGTTTTTTCGCACACTCCCAGAAAACGGCCAGTTTCCGCCCAGAAACACCCACTTCCTGTCAATCACAGTACGTTCACCAGAACGATGAAAAATCCTTGTTATGCCGTGAGTAAAATACCTAACTTTTGTGTAAAATAACTAACCGCATGCGCTCTGCGAACCTTGCGCATGAGCAGTAAGCGACTAATCGCAATATAGCGAAAATCGGCAACAAGCGAACAACTTGGAATGAGGGCCTATATTTTGTAAATAAAGAATGGTGACAGATATTATTAAAACTATAGATGTGCAGCGGGTATTTTTCGTGTTTTGTGTTTTGGTTTTGGATTCGGATCCGCGGTCGTGTTTTGGATTCGGACACGTTTTGGCAAAACCACCCTTTCGGGTTTTGGATTCGGATGTGTTTTGGATTCAGGTGATTTTTTTTAAAAACACAAAAACAGCTAAAATCATAGAATTTCAGGGTAATTTTTATCCTATAGTATTATTAACCTCAATAATAATAATTTCCACTCATTTCCAGTCTATTCTGAACACCTCACACCTCACAATATTATTTTTAGTCCTAAAATTTGCACCAAGGTCGCTGGATGACTAAGCTAAGCGACCCAAGTGGGCGGCACAAACACCTGGCCCATCTAGGAGTGGCACTGCAGTGTCAGACAGGATGGCACTTAAAAAAATAGTCCCCAAACAGCACATGATACAAAGAAAAAAAGAGGTGCACCAAGGTCGCTGGATGGCTAAGCGACACAAACACCTGGCCCATCTAGAATTAGACTCCAGTATCATGTGAATTATAAGGCAATATCACTGGAATTATTTGTTATAATCAATGGAACTATTGGTCCAAATCACTGGAAGAAAATGACAAAATCACTAGAATTAAATGGCAGTAATGTCGGGAATTATATCAAATGGCAGTACCACTGGACATATACGGAAGTGTCAGACAGGATGGCACTTTTAAAAAAAATAGTCCCCAAACGGCACATGATGCAAAGAAAAGAGAAAAAAAGGTACACTGAGCACTGACCAGTGATTCTGAGCACTGATGATACTACTGAGAACTGACACTGAGCAGCATGATGCAGCACAAGACACTGTACTAGTATTAGTAATGTAGTATTACTGAGCAGCACGATGCAGCACAAGACAATGAGCAGTGATACTGAGCACTGATTATACTACTGAGAACTGACACTGAGCAGCACGATGCAGCACAAGACATGTCGAAAAGCACGTGGATCGGCGAAATAGCTGCCGATCCACATGCTTGTGTCGAAAATGGGGCCAAAACCGACAGGTTTTGGCCCCCTTTTCGACCATCTCAGTCCGAGATAAAAAAATGTCGGACTGAGATGTGGGACCCGAGAGGAGGAGAGGGGGGGAGCCGCAGGGAGACGGGGGGACAGCCACGGGCATACAGGGGAGATCAGCGCTACAGTGGCGCTGCAGCAGGATGTCACACAGCCGTGCCGCTCACGGCATCTTCCACCCGGCTCCAGCAAGTGAGGTCACGCTTGCTGGAGCCGGGTGGACACTGACGTGAGGTCGTGCGGCTGTGTGACATCCTTCAGCGCTACTGTAGCGCTGATCTCCGGCGGCTGTCCCCGCTGGTCTCCCCGCGGCTCCTCTCCCCCTCTGGGTCTCTCATCTCAATTCGACTTGAAAAAGTCGAATTGAGATGAGATTTGAATAGGGGTTGTCGGATCCATTCCGACAAATGCATGTTGGAATGGATCCGACTTTAATTGAATATACTCCCATAAGGTGCATGATGAAGAAAGTTATAAAAAAGGGGCTAGCTCATAATATTTATTAAGACCTTCAGGTATAATGGTGTTTAGTACCTGAATCCAGTACATTTCCTTTTGTGCCAGTTTTTTATCCCTATCCCCACCTCTTGCTCCCAGTGTTACCTGTTCAATCGCTTTAAAGGTTAAATAGGTTAACGTTGTGGACTTTATTAAATTGTTTAGGGACTGAGTGATTATCCAACTTATATTTTATCGCTCTTATATGTTCCTGGATTCTTAGCTTAAGGGGTCTTTTAGTTTTTCCTATATATTTGTGCCCGCAGGTACATTCTAAACAATAGACCACATAGTTGGTGGAGCAATTTATCAAATCTTTAATTTTATAGGTCTTTGAATGATTAGAAGCACTGAAGTGTTTGCCATCTTTATGGGCATATTAACAAATGCAACAGTGATTGCATTTGAAGAAACTTTTGGTTTTAAGCCAGCCTTCTGATTGTTCCGTTTGGATAGGTCGTAACATGCTAGGAGCTAGAATATCCTTCATATATACAGAGTGCGGATATACAGTACATACTGTATATACAGAGTGCACTCACCAGGAACTTTTGCTGTCATAAAGTTGTATTTATTGCTTACATTAAGTGATCATTATACACAAGTCAACGTTTACCTTCCTCAAGCCATACCAGGATCAAGACAAACATTGACCCTTATCCCCAGAGCCACCTTAAATTCCTTAAGTAATCAATTACCTTAAAAGCCCCTCCGCCGCTTGTTAACTGTAACCGGACATGTCATCTCATGCATTTTAAGGGTGTACAAGATCAACATTGACAAAAGGGCGACACGGAAAAGGTCGACACATGAAAATGTCGACATGCATTTTTTATTTATTTTTCTCCGTATAAGCACGGGCAGGATAATGTTCCCAATTGGAGTCCACAAGGATGTCAAAGTATGAAAAAAGTAAAAAATAATAAAAAAGAAAGAAAAATCCAGAAAAACTCATGTTGATATTTTGCTATGTTGACCTTTTGTCAGTGTCGACCTGATGCATGTCGACCATATAGTATCGACACATTGACTGTCAACCTAATAATTGTCGACCTATCATCCAGATCCTGTGTTATAACAGTAAATATAATCTTCAGTATATTGGAAACTCCATGTTCCAAGGACTACAAATAGTTAAGTGCCCTATTTCAGAGTAACAACTGTGCTTTTCTTCTAGCGACGACGTAGATAGTGCAGAGCGAAGGAAATGAGAAATCAGTCATTGCTTTTTTGAATTCTTCTTTGCATTTGGTATCATCTCGCTAACATGCTCCTACTGCACAGTCACACCCAAATGTATCTGTCTGAATGGCAAGCCTGCCTTAATCCTGACCAGTGGGTGCAGCTCAGCAGGGACAGATATCATGGGAAAGAATCATGCAGAACACATCAAAGGCAGAAGCGATTAGCCTGTTTTACAGTTTGAGCACAGCAAGGCTTTGATTCCAGTTACATTTTTGGGAGGAGGGAAAAATATTTTAGGAAGTATTTATTACAGCTGCAGCCCATCTGGATTGGAGACTGCTGGGAAAGTTAATTGCTTAAAGTTCCACAGAGTTCAAGTTAGAATTGAGTTATCTCCTGGTGTTAACATTTAATACATGCAGATTCATTTCCCCCCCTCTTACACCTAATGTTAAACGTTGCATGTGATTCTGTAATGTACACTAAAAGTATACTGTATGAAAGTACAAGATCACAGGTTCATTTTGTCACAGTGCGCCAGACCCCGACGGTCACTTACAGGGTCCTGCAGCGTTGGTCTATGAGGCGGCAGCATCCACAGCTGAAGTCCTCCCAGGCTGCTTCCTCTTATGCAGTTGCAGCTCCCATAGGGTCACGCGCAATGCTCGGTACAGTATTCACAGGACCAGGCACACCTAAAATACATTGGCACCCAAATTTGAACCTATATAAGGAAGTTCCCGGGGACACTCCTGTGCCAGAGTATTGGCTTCCAAACCATACTCCAGCGTCAGCCTTGTGCTACTTGTGTTTCCGTGCAAACTGTTCCTGGTCCATGTGCCATCCCGGATTTATGTCTTCCATGTTCTATTCCTGTTCTGTTCCTGGTACCCGTCTCCCTGTGCTCTCTCTGTTTTCCTGCCCACCGACACTGCAGTCTGCTATTCCAGTGCCTGCTCCAGTCCATACCTAGGAACCCAGACAGAAGTCAGCGACCTGCGTGTCAGGTCCAAACCTACTTGCGGAGTTCCCTGGTGAATACATTATATTACACACCTCTGTTCAAGGTCTCTGCCAATCCCAAGGTTAAGGGTTGCAGCCATGATCCATCAGTGACTTTGTGACAGATTTGCCTTTATACTGGTCAAGGAAACACATGTTTTTCCAATAAACATTGAAACAGAGATTCCCAGACTCCGCAGTTATGATCCAAGTTTTAAGGATATCCATGCTTGAGTAGAAAGGGTTAAATCAAATTGACTGAGGTACTAATTAAGTCTCCTGTGCTTAAGCATGGTTATCCTTAAAATCTGGACTGTAATGTTGGAGTTTGGAAAGCTCTGCACTAAAGTGATGCCTTTAGAAGTGAGTTTAAACAGTTATTATTTGCAGAGTTGTGTCATTGTGAGGTCATGTGCATCATTATTCCCATCATTTTTTATCATACTGTATACTATAAAATGCTCAGAAAAAGTATTTGCCACATCTGATTTTCAGGCTAAGAGGCAGATGTGTTCATCCTTGGAGAGTGATAACGTGGAGAGAAATAAAGTACCAGCCTGTAAGATGGCCATTAGGAGCGGATTGTCTCGTACTTTATCTCTCTCCACTTTATTTCTCTCCAAGGATTAGTACATCCTAATTGCATAATTTATACATGTGAATATTTTTAGATTTTCAAATAGTGTATATATATATATATATATATATATATATATAACAAATGAAGAATAGCGCCTGGACCAATCCTAATTATGACACACTAATAAATTGTTATGGAATTAATTAGAGATATTTGTAACACACCCCATAAATCAATGGGTGGCAGCTCATGCCCAGTACAGGGGAAATAGATAAAAAATAGAGTGCAATAGAGCGCCTGATAGTGTTTATATATTAAAATATTATTGTATAGCCAGTTCACCCTGTGAGGTGTGTAAAGTGCAATTTTTAAAAAAAGAACAACTTAGCTCCTTGGAGGCAGCTTCGATCAGATGACGCTTTAGAACATATAAATTAAAAAACAAAAGAAAAACATAGTGTGTACTGGTTTTACAGAGTTAAAATGCACATAAAACTCTGAAAGTAGGAACCTTGCTGGTCCCAATAGCCATACAGAAGTTTGTCAGAATACAAATAAAAACACAATTTATTATAACAATCCTGACGCAAAGGCAGGTAGCAAACGTACAAGATAAAAACAATTAGGTAGCTTATCTATCCATGATTGGAAATGTCGTGTAAACAGCAATTTCGTAACCAGAGATTCAATTTAAAATCCTGTAGCAAATGCAGGTATCATACATACGAGATAAAAACATAAAAACGGCTTATCTGTCCAATGTTAGAAGTATCGGGTGAGCAGCAAATCCCAAACCCAACGCGTTTCGTCCTTTAGCAGAGTACTTCTTCAAGGGGACTTGAAGAAGTCCTCTGCTAAAGGACGAAACGCGTTGGGTGGACCTACAAAGTACTGACGTCAGTAAAACCTTGTTGATCTATTTGCTCTCAGTGTCCAATCACTTTTGTCTACATAATGTAGTTGTAATATAAAATGAAATTAAGAGAGATGGGGGTCTAGGGCTATGCTCCTTGTGTCCTCCGTCAATCTGACTCTGGACACATGGGTGACTGCACACAGACCACCAACATCTACGATCCTAGCCACAATCTGATTCTGATTCATAGGCAGCCTGTAAGAAGCACTTTGTGGTAGGCATCATCAGTGCATTCATGCCCCTTTGCGAGCCTGAGCCCCTTACAAATGTTGTACATTTGTGTGGATAGTACAATAAATGCCATGACAATTTTAATGATACAGATGTGTCCTCTTGCATCTTTGCACTGAATGCAGCATTCGGGTCTGGCAGGTCGTGGTGTAGCGTATTAGTACCAACAGGGCATGGCATGGTGGGAATCCATTCCATGCAATACACAGTTTAACAGCTGGGTGGCAAATGCTCCACGGACAAAAACTACAGTACTGAAAACAATAGTGTGTCAGTGGACAGTGATCACTGAGAAGCCAGCCAATCACATTCAGGCAGTGTAAGCAGTCATTGTGCTCGGCACCTCCTCCCAAGCTTCATTTCTACAGTATGCTACAGTACTCTACTGTATGCGGACATTGTATTCAACCCTTTATCGGGGCCGTCTGTAAACTGTCATTAACTGATGTGAAGAATCCTGCTGTAAAAATCTGCACAGGAAGTTTTTCAGAAAGACAATTCATTTCAGATATGGGGGTCTATTCATGAAGCAGTGAAAAGTGTGGAGAAGTGAGCCTGTGTAGAAGTTACCCATGGCAACCAATCAGCATTGACGTAACATTTATAATTTGCATATTATACAATTGTACGGAACAGCCGATTGGTTGCCATGAGCAACTTCTCCACAGGCTCACTTCTCCACACTTTTCACTGCTTCATGAATAGACCCCTCAATATTCTGAAAAATACCTGCCTCCACTCTAAACCGCTATTGATAGCTACAGTATGTATGATATTGTATTATGTACACCCTATGTGGCATAAGGTGCACGCTTCACATCATATTCACAATAGGTGTCGAGGCTGCTACGGCTATGTAGCCAGCGTCGTGGGTTCGAGGCCCGAAAGGGACGAGGTCACCGTGTAAGGTGTGTGCCTCCTGTTTTTGTTGTGTGTGTCCTTTGTTTTCTAACAATACGATAAACCGCTTTGGACATTGTATTCAACTCTTTACCAGACAGTCCGTAAACTGTTGTTACCTGATGTAAAGAATCCTGCTGTAAAAAAACTTGCAGGAAGTTTTTCAGGTTCACTATTCTGAAAATAGCCGGCTCCACTGTACAGAATGTGTTGCTCTGCGCTCTCCCCCTCTTCTGTGTTAGGCCACCCTACTGCATTACGCTTTAAGCTGCTATTTATAACTTTGCATTGTACAGGCGCACGCTTGACATCATATTCACAAAACCGCCTGTTGGGATCCTAGCGGTCACAAGCCCCAGTCTCAGACCCCTAAACATTTAGGGTGGCAAGTCAGGCTTGAGGCAAAAAAGAATGCGGTATCAAGTTACACTTACAACAACCGACTCTTAAAAAGGTCATAATGTCCCTTTATAACATACTTGCTTACTTTCACAGAAATTGCGGGAGACTCATGAATTTTCAGGTAGTCTCCTGTACCCACAAAAGAGTAAGTTTATCTCCCACATCTCACCTGCTTCCTAGTGAAGCAGGCAGTATGGGGAGAAAATCAGCAGAATCACGGCAACAGGCAGAGGTCGGGGATAAATTGTGAATCACTCCATGTAGCCCTGCCCCTTCCTGTGGCATATATCTCAGTGTGAGGCCTAATGACATGATAGCCTGGCACCGCCCTCCAAAGTGGTATGCCTTACTCTGCTAATAGAACAAGCTACAGTAGATTTATATTAGGAACTTCTGACTTAAATTAGGTCTAATTGTTAACCAATGTAATCCAACAGCAGACCATCATTATTGCTTCAACTGGCTTAATTACATTGCACACCAAACAAGAGTGTGTATTTTTCTTACTAACAAAGCAAGAAGCCACATACCATCACAGGTTATAATCTGTTTCTTAATATATTTTAAACTGAGAAATAAATTGTGTTTGTGGTCCTATAGTGGAGCCCATAATGCATTGGCTTTATATCCTAAGTGTTATTTAAGTTGAAATTTTACATTTTAACAAAATTGAGCTTTAAGGCTATATTTAGAAAGTTGCAGCTTACAAAAGCCGCAACTTAACTACTGTATATAGCCCTTAGTGGCATATTTTATTTATCATCGTGTTTCATCAGCAAATCTGAATTATCAGCCATTGAAAGGAGCCCATCCTTGCATTGTTGTAGAAATGAAAGGATCGCTAATGTGATCCCTTCACTCCTCCTGCAGTTCTAGACTGCATGAGTCTGCTGACCACGTACTGTATGAGCAAGTGGAGAGTGCCAGGGAAGGATCCTACAAATCCCTCTTCCATTCACTCTTACAATCTGTAGCCTATAGGCAGGGCTGCCAACAGCAGAAATAGGATGTACCCAGATGTATTCGGGCCCTATAAGAATGAGGTGTTTGCCAAGCTGCAGCCGGGTTTAGAGGGAAGTCACTCCCACTGTAACAAAGATACAACAAGGAGGAGGCTGCGCTCAGATAGGAAAGAACAATGATACTTTCGCCAAATTTATCAATTTAAAAAAAGACAATTTAATAAAAGCCAATATACTATGCATTAAACAACATACAACATGAATTCATGTAATTTAAAAAGGGAATAGTTTACCCTGGATACTGGGTCAGGACATGTATTAATGATGCGGTACAAGGAATCCATTCCAAATAGTGCCCAGCATTACGATAGAATCCAGTAGCAAGAGTCTCTTAAGTAAAATGAGAGTCCAATATGTTCTTTGCGTGCACAGTTAGAGGAATAAGCAATTAAATTAGTCCCGTATGAGTGATGGGTACCTCATGCAGCACGGTGTTTGGATGATGCCTCTCTGAAACTCGTCTGGTTGACTGGCAAATGGCAAGGGCTGGTTCAGATCCAAATAGAAAGTTGTCCTGGTCCAGTGAATAACAACTGACGCGTTTCGCTGCATATAGCTTGCAGCTTTTTCAAAGGTATGGGCTGCCAAGAGAAATCTTCAAAAACTTCCCGGGACCCCCGGAGTGGGTGTGGCCACAGTATGTATATTTATCTATTTCTATATATAGGCAAATATATATATCTATACACTGTATATCTATATAGAAATATATATATAGATCCATATATCTATATAGAAATATATATAGATCCATATATATATATATATATATATTACTAAAACTAATGGCAATGTATGGATGCACGTATTATCGAATATTTATTTAGAATTTATAAGACACAGTGCTATGTCTGTCACTCACAGTCACAGTTCTCAGCTCACAGTGTCGCAGCCTAACAGACTTGCTCCCGACAAGATGACCAGCCCTGCTGCTGATTCTTACAACTGAGCTGAGCTGCGCTACTTCTTAAATCCACAGGCCAAGCCCAGCCAGCTGCATGCCTGCCCCTCCCAGTCCCTGCCCACCTCCTGGAGCTTGCTGACAGGGCCGGTTCGAGGGTTTTGAGCGCCCTGGGCAGGCGATGGGGGCGTGGCTTCATACAGGGGGCGTTGCACTTACGCCCCCCCTGTACAGTAGTAGCGCCGATGAAATGATGTGCGGTGCGCGATGATGTCATCGCGCACCGCACAGCAAAGGTCCTCTCCACGAAGGGAAACTAGACGCTACGTGTCTAGTTCCCTTCACGGCGGGGGACAGCGGCAGCAGGCAGCGGGCAGCGGGGGGCACACGGCACATCAGCAGTGGATCTTGCCATGGTGCGGCGCCCTCCGGAAGGCGGCGCCCCGGGCAAAAGTCCTGCTTGCCCGTGGCAAGATCCGCTACTGCTTGCTGATTCTGAAGAGGCCATCCAGAGCCAGCTGCAGAGATCATAGCAGTGGTGCGGCAGGTGAAAATGGCTGTGAGGGACGTCCATGACAAGGAACAAACAGCCAGGTGACACACACATACATTCCCCCTCCCGACATCCAGACCAGTAACACCATTTAGCCTTCCAATAAGAGTGGAAGCTGTTATATGCGCAAAAGGGGGACCATTCTATATTAAACTATATAAATTTTAATTCAATGACACTACAGTCCCTGGTGGTGGAATGGTCAGGCATCCAAATACCTTTGCCCAGTGTATGTATATGTGTGTATGTATATGTATGTGTGTGTGTGTGTGTGTGTGTGTATGTGTGTGTGTGTACGTATATATATATATATATATGGGTTTGTAAACAGTGCCACAGTACAATTGTCTTTATCACCCAATTTTGCAAGGTGCAGTCATGTGGGGCACTCCCAGTGAGGATGTACAGTAGTTTGCTTAATCAATAAATATTCAGATAACTGGGTGTCAGCTCAACCCTAAAAGGTTCAGGCGGTGGTGATGCGCCTTATTTTAAAAGGTATGAAACCAAGGATAGGGTATAAAGCGACCCTTGATGAAGTCTATCTGACGAAACATGCTGGGCCTTCCCAGACTGCACCTTTCAAAAAAGATAAGCATCTTCCTTTATTAAAAAACAGTGTTACTTTTTTTTTTTCAACAAAAATGTTTTCTTCATTACGCCTTTATTGTCATTACAATTTAATTGACTTTTTAAAAAAGTAACACCTTTTATTGATTGTTTGTCTGGGATTATCCATTCTTAGGGCGATTCATTTATTCTGTGCAATTTTATGTAATATACTGTTATTTGCTATATCTGTCTAAATAAATTCATGTTATACTTTTTATCTAATATGTCAGTCTTAATTTTATAGAAATTGGGACACTTAAGATCGCTTTTATACCCTATCCTTTATTTTATATATATATATATATATATATATATATATATTCACCAAGCGGCGGCGGCGGCACTCATACAGACTTGCTCAAAGCTTTATAAAAGTTGTAGATTTATTTTCCAACGGCGTTTCGGGGATAAACCCCGTCGTCAGGGACAGCACATCACTTGAGTTCCATTCTTAAGATATCTCATTATGTATATGCAAATATTCCAAAAATTCTAAAACAAAATGATATCCAAAACACTTCTGATCCCAAGCATTTTGCATAAGGTATATTCAACCTGTATACATTCACTGCGGCTAGGAAGTGACATGTAACAGTTAAATGAGGTCTTCAAGAGATTATAATAATGTTCCCTACTGAAGCATACCTACAGTAGGATTTTTTGCCACCAGTACTGGTCCTTCATTTGAGCCCCCCATAATTACATACCTTCAAATATCTTGGAGTTGCAAGGAGTGACTCTTTATGCATGCTAAAAAAAATGGGTGTGGCCTGGTTGTGAAGGGGCACTGCCTTGTGGCACGCATCTGTTTTCATCACACTTGGGCGTGCCCCGCACTGCGGCTTGCAGGTTGGATGACGGAAAGTCCTAGAAAAGTGGAACTGCCCCTCCCAAAATGAGACAGTTGGGAAGTATGTCAGTATGCCCCACCACAACCCCTGTATGCCACGCAGTTGCTTCCCTCAGTTTTCCCATTCACGAATGCTACACATTTTCCTTATTGCATTGGTCACCACCTTTTGCTGTACATTTCTTCTTCAATGGCTGCTATGTGTTACTGCACGCAAATTTTATATACAATATATGCCCATTATCTAAGGAAAGTGGTACCACTGGCACTAGTATGTTTTCTCTGTATGCCTGCTCAAAGTGTGATAGTTACTCCTTGAAGTGCATGCCGTTGAGCTGTTGATTGAGGTCAAGGTTTTGTTTGAAGGGCAGATACTGTAATTAATCCTGGGAAGTAATCCACACAACATTTTGGCAGATTTATGAAGAAAGTCTCAAGCCTTAGTGACTCTGCTATCCCATCACTCATTTCTAGGCTAAGCAAATGACTTATTCTGTAATAGAATACCTTCCAGAAAACGCATTTCATTTGGTCAGCTTTCTGGGTTAACGCAGATTAATTAGCCTTCATCTTATAGCTGTGGACAGGTCTTGACGCTTGTATAAGAAAGGACCAGGTCGATGAAATAGTGACTACGGAAAGCCCTAGATCCTGGTGTACACACTGAGTGGTTTAAAAAGTGAATCTCCAAAGAGAGATTCTGTGTCTAATTGTCTTATTCATTGACTGGATATAATGTTAATGTTTAGAACTAAGAATTCTTTGAAGCCATTATCCAATTGTTGCCTGATGTTGGGTATCCTGAAGGAATGTCATGTATCTGTGGAGAATGTGCAGAAAGAGACCTCAAGGTTAAATGAGAGAAATGGTCGGAAGGGTTGATGGAATATTTATGCACTCAAAAGTGCATCTGCTGCAGATTCCATGATGCCCATCTAACTAGATTCATTTCAGTGGAGTGCAACCCTGACAGAGCAAATATGTATTAATAAATTATCCTCTTCCTATGAAAGTCACTGCACCTTAACCGTTCATTTCAACATGTTCTTGAATGTCATAGCCTTTACCTGGGGTCAGAACTCAGAAATGTAACAAATAGTCGGTGTAACTTTAAAAACATTTTTTTTATATTATTAAAATAAGAAATAATAGAAAAGTTGTATAAAGACTTTAGCAGCTGATGACCGCTCCTATTCCAAATGAGCAATGAATAGACTCTAACACTATATAAACACAACATATATAAATACAGTATAAATAATGACTTTAGACATTAAAGTGATGTGAAATTAATCAGATTTATTACATTTATATATGGTGGCAGAAGAAAGAACGGCCAGCCAATCAGTGGAACCACTTGACTTAATGCAAGTTCACTTCAAAAAAAATCTGCATGGACCTATTACTCTATCAAAAATGACAGAAAAGTGAGAGGTCTCACTTCTGACTCCCATAACAATAATCCATACAAAGCCTGCATGGTCAGGTAGAGCTGCAGACCCAGTAACTTGAGATCAGCCTATCTAGAGTACTGAAGGGGAGCACATTACCAGTGCAGCAAGATGGCTACTGGAGTGCAGTGCTTTCGCACCAATGACACAATGGTGTAGGGGAGAGAAGGCAAATCAGGTTGCAAAGAAGGATATCACTAGCCAAGCACCGATGATTATCCTGAAGACACACCTTAAGTTCCACCACCAGACAGCTAAAGACTGACCAATCTCTTACCACACAACAGTCACAAAATGGAGATCACCTTGTAAATTTAATTTTGCACACAATATCCCTCAATCTTGGGGCTTATAGGCCATCACTCTTGTTTCAGCCCTTTGTTCAAATCTGAAAGTTCTCTGAGCAAGTAGTAACATGGATTATTTGCTATCATTTGGATGCTCAGATGGGTGTGATAATCCCAAAGATAAAGAAGACGTTTGAAGCTGTCTATAATTACACCTTTATTTTGTGCCCAATGCAACACAGCAATGGCTATCGGCGATCCACAGAGCCATAAAATGATTGGCTGTATGGAGCTGACTGTGTGGCACTAGCAAGGAAAGCCATGGTTTGAATGATTGTCTTTCACCTTTCTTTAACTTTTTTTTTTTTTACAGAACCTTATCTACAAATATAGTAAAGATCTATTCCAAAGGCATTAACAATTTATATAGTGCATAGTGGTGTAACATGCTCCTGGTTCACAGCAGTTACATTCATGACCAAGGGATTGTATATTCTCCCCATGTCTTCATGGGTTTCCTCTAGGCGCTCCAGTATCCTCCCACACTCCAAAACCATACCTCCCAACTGTCCCGATTTCAGTGGGACATTCCCGCTATTTGGACACTGTTCCGCTGCCCCTCCCGCGGGCAGCAGTGTCCCGCAGGCATGTATTCTGTGCTGGGAGGGGAGCTGGGGGCTGCCCAGCTGCTCAGAGAGTGCTGGGCATGCCCCCAAAAGGCTTGAAAATGGGCAGTTTGGTGAGACTACGCCCACTCAGATGAGGTCATACCCCTCATGACCGAGGCCATGCCCCCTTTTCTGGTCGATAGTCCCAGCTACCTACCTCAATGCAAAAGTTAGGAGGTATGCAAAACACATCAGTAGGTTAATTGACTTCTCACAAAAAAACCTTAATGTGTACTTGTTTTTATATAATAGGGAATATTGGAGGTAATTCTGAGTTGATCTCAGCAGCAAGTTTGTTAGCAATTGGGCAAAACCATGTGCACTGCAGGGGGGGGGGGGTCATATATAACATTTGCAGAGAGAGTTAGATTTGGGTGGGTTATTTTGTTTCTGTGCAGGGTAAATACTGGCTGCTTTATTTTTACACTGCAATTTAGATTTCAGTTTGAATACACCCCACCCAAATTTAACTCTCTCTGCACGTGTTATATCTGCTCCTCCTGCTGCTGTGACCTTCTGATGAAACCGTGGTTTGATTTTCCCGGAGAAACATGTTAAGGACATCTCATGCTGCTGTTTTTCCCTGAGATCTACACAAGCACAGCACCACAGTCCGGACTCCACCAGCACACGGCAAACTGCCTGAATTCTGCAGCTACGAACGGTGCCCTCCCTCTCCGGTGAACTGAATAGAACACCGCCGCTCTCACCAACCACAACGGATTCCGCATGCTGACCGCCAGCCTCACATGAGACTCTAAGGAATAAGTGGTGAGCACAAAATTGTTTGGCGGTCGGGGGAGGTAGTAGCATAGCACCCATCGTTTATACAGCTGAACATTCACCATCTAGTGTACACCATTCACATTCCCTAAAACAAATTGGGACTTTATAATTTGCTTTGGAGCGAACCAGCCACACTGGTCTTTTGGATGTGGACATCTGTGCAATAAACAACTGGGATACAGTATATGGCAGCGTGTAAATAATATCAGCAGTGAGAATAATTCTTTTATGAAAATATGCATTGCATTTTTTATGCTTTTATTTTATGTGATTGAATAAAATGTTTATATAGTAATGATCGGTATCTAGCGCTCTCTTGTGATATTGCATGTTTCACAATTACTTTGTATCTATTTGAGTATCGCAGAATCCTCATGTGGGAGCAGCTATAAGTATAAAGATATCAGTATATCAATTCTATTATATAAATTGGGTGACCAACAGCTTTATTTTGTGCTTTATATCAGAGCACCTGATTTGATAATTTTAGGAGTCATAATTATCAAGCACTAAAGTATAATAATAATGCTTCTACCTCACAGTCCCAAACAGATGCTTCATAAAATGCCAGTATCAGTATTCAGGGTACCACTTGTCACATTAGTGATGCATATTTAGTAGAAACGACTCAGACGGGATTCTTGCTGCGGCTAAGTCGCAAAGTCTGTGGCCCGCCAGTTGGGGCTATTTGGTGCAGTTCGAGCATTTCCACCTTCCTACATAGAGGAATGTACAGTCTTGTAGAGTGATACATGATAGCTAGACCACATTGGGTTCGGTGTGATATGTCATAATGTCTACATTCTTCATGTCGACAAGGTTGGTGGCCCAGTGCTGATATAATTGCTCCCGACAGCTGCAGCTGCTCCAGTTGTGTCTTCTGGTTCCCAGCACTCATGTGACTGTCACTTTTGGGCAAAACCTCTGATCCTCTGGTGTTCAGGGGGTTATTTCAGGCCTAATCCTAATCCCTTATCTTTCCTCTAGTGTCTATCCTCAGGACCTTGTTAACATTTATCCAGGTGCTGCTCACTTAAAACTAGGGTGCTGAAGAATTTATTGACACATCAAGTCTAAACACATACCATAAATAAAACCATAAGTGGGTATACAATACTAATATCGTGCACTGTATCTGCTGTGGAAAGACAAACACGTATATGTAAAACAAAACATCACATAAAGGAAACGTCCAGTACACTTGGGCTGAAACACGCTTTAGGATTCACTATTATTTCTGATCCTGTGGACAGACCTTAGATCCATCACTGGCTTTACACACCGCATTGCTTGCCATTCAGATGTTTAGCTCTGTCACCCATGCTCTTGTACAGCACCATCTTGGTATCTTTTAGTGCACTGTGTCCGGTCCATTCCTCCTTTTCCGGCAATTCGCAATCTGGTTGCAGCCACCACCACTAACATTGGCAGTCAACGTTATTTCGGCTTTATTAACTCATTGCGGGTAGGGAACAGACCCCACCTTTGCCAGTCTATGCAGCCATTGTCTACTATCTGGGATTGACCTTTGAAGTCACCTGAATGGTCAGCTAACTTTTTTAACATCAATCAGCTTGCGGACTCCCATTCCACACAAGCGAGTATATAGTAATTTCAATGTCTGATTAAGACAGCAAACAGGTATTCTCAATCGTTACTGAACTGCTACCAACAAACACTTATGTGTTTTCATGCTAAAACATATTACCTACATATCAGTTGACCTGTGTCTAACATTATTTCCATTTTCCCTCTGGATTACACATTGTGCCAACTCACCTCACCATTGCATCTCCGGAGTGAGCAAAGTCAGGAGAGCAGTCACTGCCCACATACTGTATTACAGCCAGAAAGGGAGGAGTCGGGGAAGTGTACAAGGACCAATAGGCAGATTGCAGAGGTCTGTAAACACACTCATGCACTGCAGCCACATACAGACACAGCGGCAGAAATCACCCACAGCAGTGAGCATAATTCCCATAGACATTGCTGTATAATAGCTCAGAGACAGAGGGCGGGATGTACTAAAGCAAAAATGCGGTCAAACTCCTGAAAACGGGGTTTTACCGCATTTTCATATTTACTAACACCCTACCGCCGCTTTTTTGGCGTCCAAGGTATCGCCATCTCTGGATGGCGATACCCTATAGAAGCCTATGGGCTTCTTTTCGCCGACCGCCGCAACCTGCCGACACTGCCGCAGACCCCCCTCCCCCCCGGCTTACCTTCCTCCAGGCTGCCCTGGACCCGGAAAGTAGTCTCCTCCTCCCCCTAGCAAC